>NC_141602.1:15735048-15830048 GCF_047967505.1 Dipteris shenzhenensis | reverse complement strand
CATGTGGGGATGAGGGGCTTTTTCACCCACCAATCTTGATCTTGACAATCTTGCCACTTTGATGATGCCATTAACTCCCTTTGAGACAAACTTCGTAAACCACTATGTATCCTCTTGTTTCGGAGTGAAAAGAAGGCCCTCGATGTGCATCTTAGCCAAGGAGTAGCATGTTGAGGGTCCTTCTCTAAGCCAAAGGGGCTTGACATGTGCAAGGTGACCTCCCATTCCATATCTAATGCATGGCCTAGAAAGCTAGTGTGCAAACCCACAAACATTTTATAATCTTACAATCAAAACTAAGCAGCACTCCTAGTTGTTTGCTTTTGACTACCTTCAAAATTGTAGAAGCAAAGATGCAAGATGTGGTTATCTTGCGGTTCCTCCCTCATCTTGCATAGCTACTCTTGGATTTTTCTTCACTTGACACTCATCTTGCAATTGAGAATGCATGTGCCCATAAGCAACAATGAAACTTGAGGACATAAACATAGATGATACTTGAATGGAGAAGATTGACATCTATGCTGGGCAAGGCAACACGTCCTATGCTAAAGAAAGATCAAAGAGAAGAGATGCCAAGGTCAAATGTTTTTATTTTAAAAAAATCTATTGGGCGATAATATGCCACATCAGCCTTGTTTATCATTTCCCCATGCCCCCTAACATAGGGCTTGCCATATTGAGCAAGGCGCCTCAAGAGGTGGCATCTTAGAAATATAGGGGTCTCTCCTTTGCTCGCCACATGGCATATCTCCTAGCTTCCCCTCCATTCCAACTCCTACCACATGGCAACTCTTTCTTTAAGAAATGGAATAGATGATAGATTAGGCTATTTTACAGCCAAACTAAGGAAAGTAAAATCATTTGCAGGGTGGACAATGTCTGGACCTTGGGAGGAGAATTGAATTGGAGCAATTAATAGTATCACATCCTAGAAAGAAATAAACTCAAGGGTGCAATATGGTAATGAGTATACAAAAATGTATTAGAGTGAAAAACTCAAGAAAACTTGAGGGACGAAAGGGTTTTTCTTATTCCATTCTATGATCCTCTCACTTGTGTTCCTATGGTCTTTAGATCATGAACTTCTACAAAGAGTTCCCATGTGCATACCACCCATAACCTCTCTCTGGGTTCTAATTTATTTTCATACTTGTTCCATTGAAACACAAATGTATTACTCTCACTATATGGTTATTCCTAAGAAAAGTTTTCACTAAAAAGCTAGTGTGTACTATTATAACCATTTTCCCCTTTGAAAATTCATCTCAATGACAGTGGAACTATCCAGTGGTTATGTTTGTTCTGTCTGAACATTCATCTCACAACAACAAAGATACCATTTGAAGGAATGAAATCAATAACATATTCTATGATATGAGGTGATACGACCATAATCTGCTACTACCTCACTATAAAATAAGAATGAGATTTTTTTAAAAAGAGTAAAAAATGACATTACACAATTGTTGAATGCAAGGTTTTTTTTCTACATCCAAAAAAAATTTGACAAAATTCTATTCCAAGCTAAGTTATGAAAGTGTGATAGGGCTATCAGAGCATTGCCAAAAGAGTTGTGTTGGAAGCAGACTCGTGTTGTCTTACTGATAGAGCTCCTATATTTATCTTGAGTCAGAGCTTCTTCTTCAACACTCGTGCCTCCTGCAACTAGGATTCACTTGAGGGAGGGTGTAGGATGCCATAGTTTTTCTTTCTGTGTATTTTTGGGGACCATTGTTTTAGTTGCCATATGATTTGCTATGTATGTATGTATGTACATATATACATACGTATGCATGTATATATACATAAAATGTATAAAGTATATAAATATATAAGTATATATAAATATATGTATATTTATGTAGTTATATTTATATATATGTACTTATATTTTATATAGTCTCTGTCTCTCTCTCTCTCTCTCTCTCTCTCTCTCTCTCTCTCTCTCTTTGTGCCCCTATTGAGTTTGACCTTCACACCGCTCTATTTGATCCGCACAGTCAAATGCCATGTCACCATGTGGCATGCTATCGTGCTTTGCCCACTCTGCCACCCGTGGTGCCTTACGGATTAGCCTCATTATTATTTTTGCACAACCCTCTTTATCTCTTCCTCACAGATTTCTAGCCTCATGGACACATTAGACTATGATTGGAATGCTAATGGTGCAGTCTCTAGACTGCTAGTGGTGCCTGCATTAGGTACCTACTAGTGACAGATGTCGCAACGTAATCCCCCCCTCCTCTAGCCTCCACCTCTTACTCAGCCACAAGGCTGCATGGCATGTCTCACTCGGTCCAGCTACCACATGGCATTATTGCACATTTACTCTTCCCTCACTCTAGTCTCTTGATGCCCTCGTTGCCTTGTGTACCTGCGTGCTACCCTCTGGCACCCGCCAGGCCCTATATTGTACCATCACATGTCATTCATAACTTTGCATCTTTGCTACCATGTGGCATCCTGGCCCTCTGCCTTGTGCCATCTAGTACTTCTACGTTGATCCTCTCTACGCCTCGATCACATAGTGTTGTGTCATTGTGCCATGTGATCTGCAAGACTACCTCAATCGCACCCATGTCTACTTTGTGCTCTTCCCTGGGGGTGCCATGTGGCACTCTCCTCTTTGCTCAAACCTCCCTCCTCCTCCCCCAAATCTCTAGAATTCGTCCCCAAACCTCCCAATCCCTTCCATGTGGCTAGTAGTCTCCTTAAAGGATAGAAAGATATCTGTTGACATTAAAAAATATACAGGTCCTAGGTATTGGTGAGCTCCAGTGATACCACAGCTATTGGTTGGCTTGATGGAGATGGAATCTTACCTTCGGTGAAGTTGGAATCACTAGCAATCATGGATCAGCATGCCACGCAAATTGTGGAGGTGGATGAGACAATTGAAGAGTGGTCTTCCATGTCAAAGGATATTCTATTCATGAAGTTGAAAAATTTGGCACAAGTAGTCATGGATTAAGAGCTCTTGTTTCTTCTGGTTCACATGGATTTACACTCCCTTCTTATTCAGGCTCTCATGGTTTAAGTGAACCCTTGGGAGGGCATGGTTTGAGTGCTCCATCCTCATAGAAAAAAATAATAAAGAGTGCAAGTATGATTCCTTCAGATGATCGGATAAAGTTGTAGTGGGGACTCCTACTATTGCTCAAACAAGAAAACAAAGTAAATCAGGAAAGGGATCAAAGGCAATAAAAGAGAAAAGATAGACAGGGGATGCCATTGAATTCAAAAAGGGTCACTACAATTACCTAGAGTAGAAATTGGAGATGGTACTTCAACTACATATCAAAACAAAGTTCGTGCAAAGATGCAACGAGATAACCTTGTAGATCACCAAACATTTTTCTTGCATATTGATCATGTTCTCAGACTCCTATGGATCCTAGCACTAGCCTTCACCCTTTTGAGGTATGTGTGATTCAACCTTTACACATTGAGAACTTGAAGACAAGGATTTGTCCCAACAAGGATTGTCTTGATCATGTCGAAAAGCCAATGATTATTACTATTATGTCCTTGGAGGCTCCCATTCAGTAGAGGCAAAGTAGCAACTTAATGTTGAGTTTCCTCCCAATCAATTTTGCAAGACATGTAATGGGCTGTCCATGCCGGCTTGACTACTAAGGAGGTAAACTTGTTGGCCTTTGATCACAAATCCATGTCATGGATTGAAAGGGTGTGGTTTTATCACAATGAGTTTGCTATAAAACTTAAAGAAAATCGTACTTTAATCATTGCTGAGTTTTGGTTGGCTGTGTTAAAAAAGACTAGGATTTTCGCAACTAGTCCTCTTACCAGGACACCACAAACTTGGCTTGCTTTCTTGAGCTCCCTACCACGAACAAGGCTCTGATACCATGTGAAGATAGTGGGAGAGAGGGAAGGAGTCTCACTTGCGACTTTCTCACGTGCACAAATGGGGGAATACACACAAGGTGGAGGCTGAAAACAGTTTTCCTCTTCTTAGTTGTGAAAGCCAAAAGAACTCTAGTACAAAGAAATAGAAGAACCCTATATGTGGGTCTCAAACCAAACTCAACTAACTAAGGTGGCTTACTAATTGAGCCACAAACTAGAGTAGATAAGGATAGCTGTCATCCAGCTATTATTTGTGGGCGGTGTACCAACCGCATCTCCAACTAACAAGTCGGTGACATAAATACACAACGGTCACCCTGGCATATCGTGAGTGGAGCTCGATATCTCAACAATGTCTACCATCAAAGTATAAGAAAAGTTAGCCCCTCATACATAAGAATTGCCAGTGTCTTCCATGAATAATGGTATATGTTTGAAGATACCTTTAAATCTGTGTATATGCATTGCACAAGGCAAGAATAACACCACGCTACAATGTGAATTCACCTACATTGTATTTAAAGGACCAATTTGAGCTTTGGCAAAATGTTGGTACTCCACCAAAATTGAAAATATGCCCATGCTAGTGTGGCTATCCCCCTTCCACTTTTTCTCCCCTTGCTTTGTTGCTACATCCCTTAGGGTATTGACTCAATGGAGAGGTAGCTTGGGTCTCTATTAGTACTATGGCCTTTGAAACACTTGAGTAACTCTAGGAAAAATCCAAACTAGAGATCCATAAAGTATATTCCCAAATTCAAAAGCACTACAAATCTCTTATTAAGAATAGAATTTGAATCCACCATAGTTTTTTTGTTTATTATAACTACACTACACCATGATCTATTTGTAACTCTCCATTTAAATTAAGTTGCATGAGAAGATTAGTTCTTCCCCTTTCAGTAGATTAGTTAGCTCACACCAGCTCACTCAATGTCAACAAAGCTTGTGCACTAAAATCCTACTTATTTTTCTCTCTTACTTTCTCTCTTTAATCCTAGTAAAGATAGCCATCATAAAAAAGTGATCTCAAAGTGTACCAAATGATTACTTGATATATGTATGTATGTATGTATGCATATAGATATATATATATAGATGTAGATGTAGATATAGATATAGATATAGATATAGATATAGATATAGATACAGATACAGATATAGATATAGATATAGATATAGATATAGATATAGATATAGATATAGATATACACATACACATACATATACATATACACATACATATACATATACATATACACATACATATACGTACACACACACACACACACACACACACACACACACACACACACACACAAATCTATCTATCTATCTATCTATATGCATGTATATAAAGAAAGCTTTTCCCAAAGTAGGCATCTGAGCATCAAACGAAAGCCCTTAGTACAAACATTATAGGCCAACTCACAATAGTTGCATCTTCCACTCCTTTCTAGAAAATTGTGTTTGTAATCATATCCTTCACATCCTTGATTTCTTTCTCCTTTCCTTTGAATTTAAAGATCTCTTTCCCAATGTAAATGACCTTGTGAGTGAACTGAAGGTATGCTATCATTACAACAGCATCTCGTTTCTCTAAGAGCAATTCCATTGTATAGAAATGAGTGCAAAATCTTGTGGTAGAAAACCTTTTAAGCACTTTGATGGAATTATTTTCTATATATGGCAAGAAACCCCCCCATTTTTTATTATGAATACTGCTATTAATCTTGCATCATCTACCATGTATTCACAAGATTTGATATGAATGCTTCTAGTATGGGTGTGGTATAAGGCTTCTCCTTTGGGAGAGACAACCACAACCTTGATGAGAGGGCAACGAGCAACATTCATCCATCCATCTAAAACAATCTTATATCTTGCTAAAGCCAAATCATCAACCATGGATTACATCGCCCACTTTTGCATATTCTCATATGTGGCATAATAGGATTGCATCACAAAGTTTGCATCATATCTGCCAACTTCTTGCAAGGCTCCATACCATAAAATATCATGAAAAAGACTCAAAGTTGACCCAGAGTAATATATTGCTTTTACAATAGTAACTTAATTAGTTGGCTTAGTTAACTTCATTCATGTATCTTGTGTTATTAAAGGATGTATCTTGTATCTTAGTTGGCTTAGTTGAATTCATTCATGTATCTTGTGTTATTAAGGATGGTTAAAAGGTTGAGTTATAGCAACCATCTAAGTATAATACTATAAGGAGAAGATAGAAGGGGTGGTGCAAGGTCTGTTGCAGATGCATAGGAGTAGTTTTGCTTGGCATCACACAGAAGATGCACAAAAGCGATTTTACAGATGCATGGCACTGCACAGAAGACGCGCAAGAACCTAGAAGATGCACAGGAATCACACGTGAAAGGCACAGAAATTGAGAAGTTCTGTAGCCACAGAGACGAAGAATTGTGAGTAGGTGACACGCAGATTGTGGTGGTATTTATAGGTTTTTGAATGCTTTCTCCTTTCCTCCAGAAAGTACTAGCTATGAGGTCTAGGAAAATCATAGATTCAAGTTGTTGAGGACTAGTTGTTACCTTTTTTGCAAGTGGCAGGGTCGGAGACACCCCCGAAGTGATGATAGTATCTTGCTAGATTGATAAATGAGCGTACTTGACGTTTGGTTGTTGGCGGGGAGAGCTTGAGTATAGCTTCTACCTTCTCGGGGTCAAGCTTGACGCCCTCAGATGAGACAATTTGTCTCAGTAACCTCCCTTGAGTGGCTCTAATGGTGCATTTATCAGGGTTGAGGCTGCCATTCGCATCATTGACTCTTTGGAAGGCCAACCTAGCCTTCATGATGTGCTCCTTATGTGCCAATAATATATATAGAAATCATCTAAAAACACCTTCAAGAAAACCCCAAATATGGAGCAAAATCCATCTGTATAAATCTTTGAAAGGTAGTAGGAGCATTAGTGAGGCCAAATGGCATTACTTTGAATGCAAACATCCCCCAGGGTGTGGCAAATGTGGTTTTGAGAACATCCTCCTCAGCAATTTTGATTTGATAAAACCTGGAGTAACCATCACAGAAAGTATACATCTCATGACTACTTACCTTCTTAAGAATAAGGTCTTGAAAGGAAAGAGGATGATGGTCCCTCTTGGTGGCCGCATTGAGTTTCTTATGGTCGATGCAAACCTCCCACTTGTTGGTTTTCTTTGGGGTGACTACCACTGGTGAAACCCATTCAGTATTGTGAACCTATATTATAAACCCAGCTTCTACAAATTTTTGCAACTCTAAGCGCAAAGCATCGGTCTATAGGGGCCCTAATCTCCAATACTTATGAGCCACAGGCTTCACATCAGGCTTCAGCTCTATCTTGTGCTCTATGGCAATCACATGGCAAAGGCGGTGGCAGCTAGTTGCGAAGAGATCACGAAAATCTTTGAACATTTCTAGGAACTCGTCTTTCTTACTTGGAGTGAGGTATGGGGAAAGCATAGATTCAAGCTCTTGAGGACTAGCTGTTACCTTTTCTATAGGTGGCTGGGTTGGAGACACCGCCGTCATGTAAACTTCCTCCTCTGAGAACTCCTCCCCCCCGTCTGATTCTTCCATTGATTTAGACACCACAGATGAGAGAGTATCACTGTCTTGCTCCTCTTCTTCTTTTGGTCGAGTGGCACCTCGTCGCACCGATATCTTCTCCTTAGAAGCACCAAAAGACATGTGTCCTATCTTCCAATAGCTGACTGCATCACTCTTTCTCAACCATGGTCTCCCGAGTATGGCTAGGTAACTCCTACCTATATCTTCAATTTCCACTGCATAGAAATTGATGGTGGTGGTCAACCCATTGATGGTGATGGGAAAATCCTCAATGACTCCTAGGGTGGCGAGTCGTCGACCATCTGCTACCTTGATTCGAGTGGAGGAACGCCTTGTACATTTCAAATTCAATTTTTTCATGATACGGGGCACCATGATATTACATGCAGCTCCCCCATCGACACATACACTTTTGACATGGCAATTATCTATGATGACATCTACTGTATGTGGGTGCCGATCGATTTCTTTAGAGATAGAAGAAGCCTCTCGTACCTTTTTCTTTTTCTTGCTCCTCCTTGTTGAGAGCCCTTGCTACAGCTCACATCTCATCTTAGGGCTTAATCTATTAGTTGAGGAACTGTGATGCTCAAAGACCAATGAGCAATGTCCTAAATGACCGAATAGTCCTCTTGCCCCGAGCTGATGGGAAAATTCAAAGGCGACCACTTACCCCTGCGAGATCTTTTAGTCTTCTCTATTGGTGGGTCTGCCATCTCAGCATCCGAGGGCTCTGAGAAGGACACCTTCTTCCTGGGGTGGCCTGGTCTATGGTTTGGAGAGGGGTCTGAGGTGGTATGACTTCTTTTCCCGAGGTTAAGGATCTCTACATCAGAATCCTTGGTGCCTGATTCACTGCCTGATTCACTTAGAAGATTCACCCTTGGAATATTGGGACATTCTGTGTGATAATGACCCTTCTGGTGGCACTCATAGCACACAACATTGGCACGTTCTCTTGGAGGGTGATTGGCTTGATTTGTAATGCCCACCATCTCAAGCCAAAGATCATTTAGGGCCTTGTTTAGGTCATTGACTCCAGGTTCTTTAGGAGGGGCCAAAGGTGTAGGAAGGAGGGGGGCTCACGGGCGAGGCTGGGGAAATCTTCTAGGTGCAGGTCGAGGATATACTCCTTGTTGAGGGTAAGCATCTAAGGGAGGACCATACATTTGAGTTGGAGGCGGTGGATACATCCCTAAAGGGGGGTGGGGGTATGCCCCTGAGTTGGACTCCCCAAGTTGTTGTTGCATGAATTGAGGGGGTTGCGGAGGGACAATCATCTTCTTTGAAGCGGGGTTAGATTGAACTTTATCAAACTTTTGAGCAATCTCATGTGCTAGCACCATGGTTTTTGGATTCTCCCATTTAAGCTTGAGGAGGAATTCATCACTTGCTCCTACTATGAGGTAGCCCAGCACATGCTGAGTCATTCCAGCTCAAAATCCAATGTTGTCCTCTTGCATGGCAATTGAATAGTCCAGGAGCACAATTGCTCAATCCACATATCGACGCGCCATCTCACCTTTTGACTGCTTCAGGTTTGCCACCTGAAGGTACTCATTCTCTGGCTCCTCTTCTTTGTCGAAGTACTCGATCATAGCTATTGTCAACCTCGACCAACTTTGGTAAACGTGTTCGGCCTGCTTCTCATACCACGCTTGAGCCAAACCCTCTAGAAATGTGGGAAGAACCAATAGCCATCTATCTTCAGTAAGAAAGTTGAGAGAAACACAATGGCTCTTGAAAGCCACAAGATACTCATTTGGATTTTCTTCCACCTGACTACAGAATACCAGAATGTCAGCCATGCTTGGAAGATGGAAAAGAGAGAGACGAAATGAGGCTTATCTATTGGCAAACAATGGAAAGAGGTAGCTTAAACTGATAATCAGGTGAAGATACATCTACAAAGCACACATAGGCAGAGTAGGGTGTGACTGGTGTATTGTGAAATATTATACGGGAAGAATCTTCAGCATAGAATAGCTCATAGACAATCTTAAAGGACCAACCCTCATGATATTGCATCCATCTTTACAAGCGAGGGTTAGAGATGTGGCGTTGCATGAGGTTGTTCATCAAGGCAAACAAGAATGCTATGATAAATGTCAACAATTGGAGAGCTTGCACATCACCTTCAGCTTCTTCCAGTTCTTATAGTCAGGATGCATCAATTTTACGAGCAAAAACCTATGAGCAGGTTTATCTGAGCGTGTTTTTCAAGAGATTTAAAAAATTGTATTTCCTTAGGAAATATGGTTTTTACACTTTTATTTTCACTAGAACTACATCCCTTTATCATAAAAACATACAGAATTGTCACTCATTCAATTTTACATAACATAAATTTTCTTCTTCATAGACATCCTTTGTACCCCTATTATTATCTTTAAAAAGTGTTGAAAAATAATTCCTTTAAGGAACATCCCGCATAATCACTCTCAATGTAATAATATTATACATATATAATCACTTATTAAACACATTTATATCAATATGATAAGAGCTTGCTAGTGTTTTAATAGCATAAATAACAATATATTTGTGGATATGTTTCTAAAGAAGTTTAAATTATGATAAATAACTATTAACTTGGGCTTATATATCACTCTTATAAAATAGATTTAATATTTAATACTATATATGTAATATTTTCCAAAATATAACCCCATAGATGTTCTCAAATGAGGTTTTCTGATCAATTTGAGTAACTAAATGACTATATTTGGAGATTCGATGTGAAAGTTATGCCACTTTTAAAAGTGCTGTACATGGTAGTTTCGCCAGCGAAACTACCTTGGAAGACCAACTTCAAAGGCGTTTCACTAGTGAAACTACCTTGATGGCTTGCTTCAATGAGGTTTCTTTGGATAAATCCTTTCATGAGAGGGTTTTCAATGTCACCCCCTATTAAGTAAAAGTTGTAAGAAGGATCATAAGGGAATTTTCATAAAGAAGTCTACTCTACATGTGGGTTTCTTCAAAAGTCATCCCATTATGTTACTCACCATTCCCAAAGATTCATGTAAAGATTTTTGTATAAAATGGGCATTGCTATAATAATTTGCATATTTCTAAGGGAAACTATGTTTTGTTCGGATCTATTTTTGCCATTTTTTAATATAGTTGGAAGATTTTTTTTCCCTTTGCTCAGACGCTCGGAAGATTTTGCTCAGAAAATGCTCGTCCCCTTGTAGTCGCCATGCTATTTCTTCAAGGGGTGTGTGGTTTGGCATACTTCTTTTGTGCAATGTCCTTAAGGACCTTTTTAGTGATCTTCTAAAGTCGGTAAAGTCATATCAAATATACCCAACACTTAGTTTCATGATGACCACAACCTTTGCATTCCTTACAAATGACAACGCTCATTTGTGGCTTGTAGCTTTGTTGGGGCAGTGCTTCCACTCGCTTCATGCATGATTGAAGTACAAGCTTCACGTGGTAAGATATCAGCAACTATATTTTGAGCTCGACGGATATGTTAAATTTTTACCTCTTCAAATTGTTGGCAAAGTTCCAATGCTTGTTGATGTCATGGAACCAAGCCTTCGCTCTACCTTCTACCTTCCACTAACTTGTTCACACACGAGTTGAGAATCTCCTTACACCTCAAGTTGCTTGATGCGATGTTCTTGCACCTTCTATAGCCCAAAAATGAGTGATGAGTGGTCAGCTTAGTTGCAAGTAATGCACCGCCAAATTGGAGGAGCCAAGATGTCATCACACCAGGACTAAAATTTGGACATCCCAAGTTTCTCGGTAGTCTAAGATGGGTAGAGGGAGAGGGTGGGGAGAATTCAATACTTGAGCAAGACGTTCAACACGAAATAAACTTGCAATCCTTTGTTGATAGTTTATCTTTAGACAAAAAAGAATTACAACTTGAAGCTCAAAATGAGGCACAAAAGGTTGATTAGTACAAAGGGACTACTTGGTCGAAACATTAGCTCTAGAAACCTTTGTAGGAGATCGAGAAGAAATCATTCAAGATGATCTTATCCACAACAATTAATAAGCAGATGCGCCAAATCTCCCCCCAAGATTGGGGAGCATCCCACCCTTCGAAGAATGTCACCATTTTAATTACCTCCAATGTAGCAAGTAGCTCGATCACTACACAATGAGTAGAATTGAAATCAAAGTCCTCCTAGTGTATCACTAATTCTTCACCTTGAATCATCCATGGTATCATCCCATCCGTCTTCTCCTTGAACCATGCATAGTACAATCAGTTGTTGATCAACAGAAGATCAAGAAAGAGATCTCGCCAATTGGTAGCCGTAATGAGCGAAGGACCAAGCACCAAATCCTTGAACTTGTCTAGAAGTGACATAAATATCCACCCTCCTCATGTGGCGTGCATCCAAGGAGTGAACTTAAAAAAGTTTAGAATGTACGATCTAGTATCAGATATGAATAGAGCACATGAAATGAAGTATTTTTGCTTTTTACAACAAGAGAAAACTCCCTATAGTTAGAGAGTTACAGTTTATGAGATTTCACCATATAAGCAAGATCATTACACTTTCATCACTTCCTATTTGCTGGCCCATTGGTAAGTCTTCCTTTTGTGAATGGGGAGGTCTTGGGTTCAATTCCCACTCCTGGGTAGCTGGTCTCTATTTTGGTTGGTCTATTCTAGCGGTTCATTGATCATCGCCATGGCATCAAAGGCACGATGCATCTTATCATGGCTTGTAAGAGAAGCAGATAAAGGTTGCGAGATAGGAGGTACAAGAAGTAGATTGTAGGGCAAGGGAAGAAATGGCATGGTACAAAACAACACTAGAAAACACTTTTTCTATGTTTGTGGAGGGAGAAAAAACGAGAAGAAAGAATAATCCTTGCAGCAGAGCAACAATCCAAGTGGTTGCAATGCATGCATTCAATCATTGCCATCGGAGCAAAGAACACAAGTTGTGGCCTCACCTCAGCCTCACAATCGGTGGGAGAATTTAATGTAGTAACATCAGGGCATTTAGGTGAATACTAGCCTTGAGCCTTCTGAAGCTTTATCTTGCATCCTAAAATTCATAGAGTGACAACCCTATCAACACCTCTAGATATGCACACCCAAGAAACAATTTCTCTCTAACCTGAGAAATGCCCTCCTACAAAAAGTGAAAGGGGAGCACATATTAGATCTACAAAGAAGGAAACATTAGCTATGTTGGTATCCTCTAAAACAAATAAGAAATGGCTTGGGTGCACAATGTCAAAGATGTTGTCAATCCAAAGGACCAACATGGATCCAACAATTTGATGTGAGTGAAAGCAATGCATAATCATCCTGATCTAAGAAGTCTATGGGCTTCAACTAAATGCAAGAAAAGAAGACACAGCCTAAGTGCAGAAGTCATTGATAGAGTGACAACACTCTTGTACAAGAATACAAGAGTCTTATCTAGGCAAATCCACCATGAGTTGCTTTGACATTCGTTACACAAGGGGAAGGAGGAATGATAACTTGATCACTAGATATTATGTCAAACTTCACTACAATTGCCTTTGCATAGCATTAGGGGAATTTTGGACTCAAAAAGGGCCTCTTGGATTAGTCCCTTAGGATTTGTGATTAGTAAACCAACCAATGGGAAGGCTTGGGCGTTAAAAGAATGGAGGAGTCCATATTGGCCTCTCATTGGTGGAGAGACTTCCCTTGGTCCCCACTAGGCTCCCACTTGCCTCCTCTTTCCCCCACCACCTCTTGGGGCATTTACTCCCCCCCTTGACTTTTTCATGGTCCCCCTGCCCTCCTCCCTCACTCCGTGGGCCCCCAAAATCGCGAGTTTTTTTACCTCCAAAAAATCAAATTTTCCAAAAGTGTCCCCAACCCCCCAAACACCTCCCAAGAGGCCCCCCAAACTATCCCCATTGACTCCCAACCTTCCTCCTAGTCTCTTTCTCCTCTCAGCCTCCTCTTAGCCTCCTCCTCCTCCTCTCAACCTCCTCCTCTTAGCCTCCTCCTCCTCCTCTCAACCTCCCCTCAACCTCCTCCTCTCAGCCTCCTCTCAGCTTCCTCCTCTCAACCTCCACTCATGATCCCCCTCTCAATATCCTTAGCCTCCTCTCAACATCCTCACAACCTCTTCTTGCTCTTAGCCTTGTCCTCTCAATCTCTTTTTCTTTTCTTTCTCCCATACTTTCCATATTTATGAAGCGCTTCTCTTCCCCGAGACTAGATGTAAGACACATTTTAAAGGAGTACTTCATTTTGGGATTGCTCAAAAGGGGCTTGTATGATGTCATGGATAAATTTATCTAAGGAAAAAGGCATTAATATGTGTGTGTGTTTGTATGTGTGGCAATAGTATAATAAAATATGGTGTGCATAGGGCCTAGGGTTGAGGTGGCAGGGCATGACCATGTGCCACCCTTTCACATAAGAGGACCCATAAGGTGTGATCCATGGTAGTAATATTATAAAATGTAAGGTGGCATGGCTCCTCCATGTGCCACACCTCCACCTAGGCTGCATTTAGTGAGATATGGCTCAAAGTCCATGGGAGAAGTAATATAAAATAGGTGGAGATGGATATTATATTGGGTTATTCCCTCCATATAGGATAGGCCCATGTGGGGGAGGTATAGATAGTCCAAGGATGCAACTTAAATAATGGGGAAAGTAGGATGAGGTGGCAAGATTCCTTGTGCCAACCCTCCACTTGTCCTCCTAGATGTTTGAACGTATTATAAAATTGGGAAGAGACCAAGGGAGTATCATAGACTTGGGATATGGGAGTTGATATATGTGGAAAAATGTGGCCAAGCGTTATCGCACACAATTGAGAGTGCGTAACTGCCTAGCCCACATGGGAGACTCTTCCACACACACACCATGCATGTGGGAGGATGCATTTATTAGGAGAGACCCTCTCTCTTAAGTATAAAAGGAGGGGGCTATTCCTTGATGAGACATGCTCATTTATATAAAGCCACCTAGCTAGTACTTTGATTTCTCCCTTCCCTTCCTTTCAAAATAAAGCATGGTCCTCTTCCCTTGATGTCTCCATCTTTACATTCCTCCTTCCATCATGTACATGCTTCTCTTCCCCCTCTCCCTTTCCCTCCCCTTCTAATTCCTTTTCCCCTACCATGATAATGTTTCGCCCTCACGTTCTTCTTTCCTATATGACCCTCGAGCATCGCCATGCTTAGCCTCTAGCCTCTGGTCCTGATTTCTTTTCCGGCTAATAGAAATGGTGTGGCTACTGGGATCAAAATCTCCATGGCTAGTGGTATAAAATCTATTACTCCTACGATTGGGTGTGGCATTGTGGCCTCTTTCATGCACAGTTCTCTTCTTTTGCACCTCCAAATTGCGTGCCTTATCTCTACGGCTGCAAAACCGCCCTGCTTCTGCGCTTCCAGTCGGCTTGCTTTCTGCTTGCGGTTCCCACGTGTATTTTTCCCACGTGTATTCTGGCTGGCGAATCTTTTGCTCATACCAATCGTAGCTACAGAACTGCAACATCTGTGCTCCTGCGCGTGCATTCGTGCATCCACTGTGTACACCCACATGCATCACGGACAAATCAAGGTGTTTTTTTGGGCCCCTGTGTCTTCTGGTCGCGGACTATTTTTTTGGGTTTCTGCAAAACTGTAATAGATCCCGCGCCCCACCCCTATGCTTGAAGGCACTATCTTGTATCTAAGGCCCAAGGGTCGATTTTCCTAAATAAAATATATCAACATTCTCTACACTCTCGCATTGTTGTATATTTTCCATTTCAATGATCATTTTAAGTTAAGTTTTGAATTCTATCAGATCTTGAAGGAATTTCACCATCGTGCAAAAGGGAAAAGTGTTCGGCACGTTGCCAGGACCCCAGAAAGCCCAAAACCTGCCACGACATGAATTTGGGCATTTTGGACGACCCTAGAAAGCCCAAAACCCGCCACGGCATGAAGTTGGGCATTCTGGTAGTCCAAAATGCCCAAATTCGCACTGTGGCAGGTTTTGGGCTTTTTGGGGTCTTGGCGATGTGCCAGACACTTTTCCCTTCTGTGCAACAATGAAATTCCTTCAAGATTTGACAGAAATGAACTCTTGATACCCAGAATTGGTGAAAATGATACTAAATTGGCTAGAAATTTATTAAATTAACACAGTTAGAATGATGGAGAAAATATATCATCGACTTAAACAAAATACAATGGAATTCATGATGAGCAATGATAACTTAAAACAAATAATAAAGACATGTAGTCATGTATCCATTGAAATATCCATTTAAATATATGTTTATATATACAAAAGCCCTCACATGCTATCTTTCTTCTTGGCTAGTTTGAGTACATCAAGAACAGGGGTCTTTGAATCCTATAGTGGATTCCTAGATATAAATATAGTTGCAATAGCACTAACATCCTCCTCTCCTACTGCCAAAGACATAGCCATTGCCGTCAATGCCTTGCCATGAATGTTCGATCCAAAGGCATTGATAGCAGCCAGGCGATGTACCAAAATAACTTTGTCAGCATTCGAGGAAACTAGAGATGGAGCAAGTAGTATACGATGGTATTGAGAGAATAGGATGTACCATTGTTAGTGATGGATGGAAAAATGTCACCAAGAGGCCTCTTATCAATATCATGGTCATGACATTTAAGGGAGAGGATTTTCATCAATCCATTGACATAATGGTAATGCCAAGATAGGTGAATACATTGCTGAACAATTGGAGGTTGTAATCTTGGATGTTGGGGAGCATAACATTGTTAAGATAGTCACTGACAATGCAAAGAACTGTGGGAAAGCTGTTAAAATTATAATAAAAAATATCCTACCATTTGGGCATCGCCATGCTCTTGCCATTGCCTTGACCTTGTGCTTGAGGATTGGTATAAATCAATGGAGACTCTGTGGTTCAAAGCCACTGTAGATGGACAAAGATTGGCCTTATACTTCCTCAACCACGAGAGATTGTTGGGCATATTCAAAAACCACCAACCTATAGAACATCCATTATAGTTTTGGAAACCTAGCAAAACACGTTTCGGAACAAACTATATAATGTTGGACCATTTTCTCAAGCTATAGGGAGTTGTAATGGAGACATTATTCAGTGTAGTTCAGCTAGCGAGTGGATAGCTAAGTCAACCTCACAAAGATATTTCAAAAGTGATGGAATCATGCTCACAATGACCTTCACCATGTTGGTCATATTCTAGATCCCCAATGGTGGGAGTATCATCCGGAAACATTGGAACATGTAATGCAGCGTTGGCATAATCTCTTGGGATGATTTTTTGAGGATGGATCTAAATATGCTACTGTTGTCAGGGAATTATCCACTTTTCAAAATAGGAAAGGGTTGTTTGCATATTTTGTATATAGTATTTCAAGCTACACACTCTTACCACCATCTCCATGTAGGCATCTCCGTTGGGAGGTCTCATATTCTTATACTGATTGTGCTTACAGTTTGACTTATTAAATATTGTGTTATTTAAAATTTTGTTTATTGACGTTATACCAATTTTGTTAATTAACATCATACCAATTGGAAATTATGCTAAAGCATTTTGTTGATTGACATAATACTAATTTCTTTAATTGATGTCATACCATGTGGTTATAAATATAGCATCAATTTTGTTGATGGACATCATACCAATTAAAAGTCATGCTAAATCATTTAGATGGTATTGCAATTGTTTTATTTTCATGTTTGTAAAATACCGACATCCGTCAATAGAGCATGATGTTACGGATGATCATAATGTAGATAGATGCTTACTCAAGAGAGAGAAGGATGTGGGAAAAGGTGATTTGCCATCCCACGCTTATTTTAACACGTAGATTTGTTGAGAGATATGGTGCCATGAGCACATAGATTAAAGGGCTAAGGTATGGTATAGGAAAGAATTAAAGTAGCCACCCTAGGATGTGGACTACATGATGTGGAGATGTGGATTGAGGATATCCACAAGGAGAGATGTGGATGAGAGGATCCCACATGGTTTGACTATTCTAAAGGCTCTCTCTATATAAGAAGCCTATCATGTATTGTTGAGTACACATATAGATTGAAATAGATTGAGTCTTTCCCATTTGGTTTCTCTCTCCTCATGTTTTTCATTATATGATTTGAGCCTCCGTAGTCCTTACATCGATCTTATGTACACTAGGCTTAGCATGATCCCCCTTTCTTGTCATGGTATCAGAGCAGGTTTAGCTAAGTCTAGACTAGCTTTAGATAGAGTTGAGAATACTTTGTGAGAGTTCTTGAGTGATTTCCGTTCATGTTGGCTTGCTAGTTTCCGTCATTCTTCCACTAGGTTCTACATTGAGAGATAAGAGGTGTGAGAGTCTAGTTAGAGCTTCAACAAAAGCTTCTACAAGCTTATGAGATCCCGTGTGCCTCCACCTTCAACGTCTACTATGCCATGACTCCATCAACCGGCTGCGACCTCTACATAATAGGCAAAGATGCAGAAGAAGGGCGATGAGAATAGACAAAAATGGTCAAACAAAGCTCAACGCAGTTCTAAGTTCCATGGATAAGCAGCTCCAAGGCGACTCTTAAGCATTCAATCAAGAGCATCCAACGAGCTCTATCGGGCGGCAATATCACAGTAGCAGCAGCTGCCACACACACATGCCACACACACACAAAGCAGCTCGACCTCAACGGCTCATCAGCTCAGCAGCCTTGCCTATGCCCACTCGACCTCAACGGCGCATCACAGCCATGTCTCGAGACGATTGCTCCATCAACTGCCTCCATCACGGAACGTCATTTGCACCTAGCTCTAGCACCGACAGCAGCGACTATAGCATAGAGCGCCTTCTACAGACAGTCTCTACAACGAGCCAACCGACGCTCTTCCAACTGCCCTCGTCAACGATGCCTCTAGCTACTCGACCTGCGCGTTTTCCACGACTAGTGTCAACAGTCGTTCCACCAGCCGGGATCTCCATCGAGCCCTACAAGAACTCTCAGCATCAGCGCCGGACCCTGCACGAGTTGCAGCGACTCCAGTGAAGCCGTCGTCGTCTCTGCAGTAGAGAAGCTTCAAAGCTTCCATTTCTTTGCCAAGGTCTCTCCACAAACGACACGTGGTAGATAGGTATAGTCAAGGTAAGGTTGGGTTAGGTGAAGATAACCTGGGGTTCAGAAGCTTGGTCAGCTTCTTGACACATGGCAAGATAAAAACTAATCACGATTAGGTGTATTTGACCTTGGGTCAATCAATGGATAAGGTTGGTCAAGCTAACCCTGGTCAGGCCAACCCAATATGCCATGGCTAAGTTAGAGTAAGGGTTAGTTAAGCCACATCAGCATGCACAGTCAGCAGTGCCACCTAAGTACACAGCCCCTGCCAAGCGCAGTCCTGCAAGCAACATATGAATGCCTATGCCACATCATCAAGGCCCCTCTTCTTCACAAAACCTTCAACAAGGCGTAACTTGCAATCCAGGAAGAATTTGCACACGCTCCAAAAAGGAAAAGTGATCATCTTTTTGAGCTCTATGCGCCTGCCATGTCAGAATCATTGTATGCAATTAGACACTGCCAATATTGAAAGAAATCTATTGGTAAGACCTTTGCAACAAATGAAAAAGCAACACATGAATGCAGAAAGCATGCCAAAAGCACAAGTGCATGAGATGACCATAGCAGAAAGCATGGCATCCACACACAAAGCATCAAGGCACATGGAAAAACAAAACATCATGCATCAAGCGAAGAAGACAACAAGATCGTCATCAAGCCATGAGCCAAAAGGTGACATCAATGGAATGTATTGAAAAGCAAAAACCTTGCCAACCTTGCCTATATCTTGTAATCAAACCTGACCACCTGAGAGTAGCTATGAAAGCACCCAGGGGAGGTATTGACATGTAAACCACACTTGACCACCTTAAGTAGCAATGTATGCACTAAGGGGAGGCGATGGAATGTAACTCACATCTGACCACCTTGCAGTAGCAAAGAATCATGGCACCAAGGGGAGGTGTTGAGAGATATGGTGCCATGAGCACATAGATTAAAGGGCTAAGGTATGGTATAGGAAAGAATTAAAGTAGCCACCCTAGGATGTGGACTACATGATGTGGAGATGTGGATTGAGGATATCCACAAGGAGAGATGTGGATGAGAGGATCCCACATGGTTTGACTATTCTAAAGGCTCTCTTTATATAAGAAGCCTATCATGTATTGTTGAGTACACATATAGATTGAAATAGATTGAGTCTTTCCCATTTGGTTTCTCTCTCCTCATGTTTTTCATTATATGCTTTGAGCCTCCGTAGTCCTTACATCGATCTTATGTACACTAGGTTTAGCATGATCCCCCTTTCTTGTCAAGATTACCATGTTTATAATCATCAAACCACATCGAGAGGGGGCAAGACAATTGGATGATTTCTCTCTCTCAAGATCTAGCAAGCCTGCATGGAGTACTCACATGTTGGAAGTAAGGATAAAAATGTTGAGATATCAAGCTCTAGCCCCGATATATCTCCTGGATGACTATCATTTATGTCACCGCCTATGTTAGTTGTACTCGTGGTGTAGTTAGACTACCACATATGTTTTTGGTTTGGGTTCACATATGAACCACGTATTCTAGGGTTTGACATATAGGGTATTTCCCTCTTCTATTGTATTGTTGTTGTGTGCAAAAGTGAAGAAAGGCTTCAACCTTGTGTCCTCTCTCTTTTGTGTGTTGTGAAGAAAGCTGCACTTGAGTCTCCTATCTCTCTCCCTTATTCTTTACATGGTATCAGAGCCTTGTTCGTGGTAAGGAGCTCAAGAAAGCAAGCCAAGTTCGTGGTGTCCTGGTAAGAGGACCAGTGTTGCTTTCCTATTTCGAGTTTGGGAGCAAATCTTTGCAGGTAGCACAACCAGAAGTGTAGGAGTGCACTGTTTCAGATTGAGAGGCCCTTCGCGGTGTGGCGAGAGCACAGTATATGCTGCGGGAGAAGGCGAAGCCCTTGGTGACTTTATTTTTTTGATTTAAGGCCGTTTTGGGGCCCGTTTTGAAGGCGGAAGTTCTTCGCAGGCACTCAGAAAAAGGCCCTGTTTTTTGCTGTGCAACCACTGCGCGGCTAGTCAGTGGAAAGGTGCTGCAGAAATTGCATCGTATGCCTGTGTGCAGAGATATTGGGAGTTGCAGATTCATGCTTGTTGCCTGTTGATGCAAAATCGTCACTAGGAAGTGACTGTGTGGTGAAATACCACTTTCGTCAGTTTTGCAGATCTGCCCCTTTGAGGCTGTTTGCAGAAGTTTTGCTATTTGCCCTTGTGAGGCATTTGCTGTGTTTACAAGTTGCTGTTGCAATTCGTGATTTGTAAAATGTCTGAGAATCTGTCTACCATTGTCAGTGAGAAGCTTGACAAGAACAACTTCCAAGCATGGAAGTTCAGGATGACAAACTTCCTTATGGGAAAGGGAGTTTGGGAGTACATCAGTGGTGAAACTGCAGAACCAGTTTTGGGTGCTGCTTCCACTCCTGCAGAATTGAAGGCCTTTAAAGAATGGCATGAAAAAGCCAGAAAATGCTTGTATTGGCTGTCTGTTAGCATTTCAGATTCTATGATTGTGCATATATAGGATGTAGAGACGCCTAAGGAGGCATGGGATACATTGGTGAAGCTGTATAGCACAAATACCAATGCACGAAAGATGCAGCTAAAGCAGGAGTTGCACAATGTGCAAAGGAAAAATCTGAATATAAATGAGTATTCCTTGAAGGTGAAAGGCCTTGCAGATTCTCTTGCCTCCATTGGAGCACCTGTTGATGATGAGGACTTAGTGTCCGTGACCTTGAATGGTCTTGGGAAGGATTATGCACAGTTTCGGACATCCATTGGAGTCCGTGAAACATTTCCTGATTTTCAGGAACTTATTGCTCTCTTGCTGAGTGAAGAGCAAAGGAATGGTGGTTCAGCCACCTCAACTTCTCAAGAGACTGCTTTCTACTCGAATACAGGTAGAGGCAGGGGTAGAGGAAGAGGCCGTTTTGGTGGCCGTGCAGGAAATCAGAACCAGCAGCAACAACAGGAAAACCAGTCCTATGGAGGAGGACGTGGTAGTTCTAGAGGTAGGGGGAGCCAAAGAGGCTGTGGTTCATGGCAAAGGAACCAGCAAGTAAATAGAAGCACAGAATGCTATTATTGTGGAAAGCCTGGACACAAGGAGAATACATGCTATAAAAAGCAGAATGACATCAAAAGTGGGAAGTTGCAGCAAAGCAACTATGCATCATCAAGTGGGCATGGTGACGACAGAAATGAGCACCTTTTTGTGATGCAGCATATGGTTAACTCCATGTCAAGAGATGCTGCAACTTGCAATGATGTTTGGTATGTTGATTCAGGTGCCTCTAACCACATGACCAGTCATGGTGAGTGGTTTCATGATGTTAGAAATTTGGATAAGCCAGGTTATGTTGAAACAGGCGATGATACTGCACACCCAATTACGCAGGTTGGTAAAGTGCCATTGGCTATGCAGGATGGCAAAACGAAGTACTTGGCAGATGTACTTCATGTTCCAAAAATCACTAAGAACCTAGTTTCAGTTGGCCAGATGGTTGAGCAAGGTCTGCAGGTTAGATTTAATCCTGATGGATGCTTTGTTGAGGACTTGAAAAATAAGTGTCGCTTGGTTGCAAAAGGCAACAAAAATGGCAGAATGTTCACATTGGATGTTGATATGCCTGAGGTGAAAGCTGCTATGTTTACGCATGGGAGAGGTGTCATTGCAGATATTGAGATATGGCACAAGCACATTGGGCACGTGAATATACAAAGGCTGAAATCTATGCAAATGAAAAACATTGTTGCAGGTTTGCCTAAATTCAGAGTTGAGGGAATGCAAAAGGTATGTGAAGCATGCCAAATGGGTAAGCAGGCCAGACATGCATTTCCCAAAAATGCTAAGGTGAGCAGAAGACCTTTGGAAGTGATCCATTCAGATGTTTGGACAACCAAAGCTGCTTCTATTGGTGGATGCCATTATTATGTGACGTTTATTGATGACTACACTAGGAAGGTGTGGATTTATTTTATGAACCACAAAAGTGAAGTGTTCAGCCATTTCAAGGCTTTTAAGGCCATGGTTGAAAAAGAGAAAGGTGTGCATATTAAAGTGCTAAGATCTGATGGAGGGGGAGAGTATTTTTCAGAAGAATTTTGTGAATATCTGAAAGAACAGGGAATTCAAAGGAAGTACTCATGCAGGTCTACCCCTCAGTAGAATGGGGTTGCAGAAAGGAAGAACAGGCATATTGCAGAAGTAGGACGGGCGATCCTAAATGAGAAAAACATGCCTGATTATTTTTGGGCTGAAGCAGTAGCAACTACTGTTTATATTATGAACAGAACCCCCACTGCAGCTGTCCATGGCATGACGCCTGAAGAAATGTATACAGGCCAAAAACCAGATATTTCTCACTTGAAGGTATTTGGTTGCATAGCTTATGTTCATGTTCCTGATGAGAAGAGAACAAAGCTGGATCCAAAGGCAGAAAAATGCATCTTTATTGGATATGCTCTGCACCAGAAAGGGTATTGCTGTTATAACCCTTCCACCCGCAAAATGCAAGTGAGCAGAGATGTTGTTTTTGATGAAATGAGCAGTTGGTATGCACCAACTGTTATGGTAGGAGATGCAGATGCAGGAAATGGAAATGCTGCAATAAATGCAGAGCAGCAATCTCAAGCCTTGAGTGGACCCAGAGAGTCCTCTACTAGTGGATCTAATGCATGGACAGGGAGATTGAGATCTAGTGAATCGTCACATGGTAGTCCTGATAGTGTTGTGCAGGTAGTGCAGGTATCACATAAGGGAAAAGAAAAAGTGGACCATGCTCCAGTGTTTGATGTGTCTGCTGGTAGCTCTCATGTTGATGGAGAGTCAAGTGGCTCTGAAATGAGCCTTGATGAGGAACTTGGGATTCCTTCTGTTGTTACACCTGGTGCAAGGAAAAGCAGGCATGATTTAAAGACTCCTGCAAGTGATCCAGTTGTACGGAGGTCCACTCGTATTAAGTATCCAGTTGACAGGCTGAGATATGATGGGTATATAGCACATCACTATGCTTATATGGTCAAGGTTCTAGAGGAGCCAGAGCCCACATGTTTTGAGGATGCAGCAGGGCATAAAAATTGGGAAGCAGCTATGGATGAAGAGATGGCTGCCTTGGATGCAAACCACACTTGGGATTTGATGCCTTTGCTTCTGATAAGAAGGCTATTGGCTGCAAGTGGGTTTACAAAGTAAAGCACAATGCTGATGGGTCTGTTAGCAAGTACAAGGCAAGATTGGTTGCCAAAGGTTTTGCGCAGACATATGGAATTGACTATGAGGAAACTTTCAGCCCAGTTGCAAGGATGGCAACCGTGAGAGCAGTAATTGCTATGGCTGCTGCAAAAGGATGGTCTTTGCATCAGATGGATGTGAAAAATGCCTTCTTGCATGGTGATTTGCAGGAAGAGGTTTATATGATGTAGCCAGAAAATTATGAGGATAATTCACACCCCGATTTTGTATGCAGGTTGCGCAAAGCCTTGTATGGCTTAAAACAGGCGCCGAGGGCATGGTCAGGCAAGATAGGGCAATATCTTGTCACTATTGGATTTTAGATTTCCAATTCAGATTTTTCACTTTATGTGAAAAGGACAAACAGAGGGATTGTGCTTGTAGTCATCTATGTTGATGACTTGATTATTACAGGTGATAGTGATGCAGACATTAATGAAGTGAAGCTGCTTTTGAAGCAGAAATTTGAGATGAAGGATTTGGGAGAGCTGCGTTACTTCTTGGGCATTGAGGTTATTAGATCCCCGAGTGGGATATGGCTGTTGCAAAGGCAATACGGTTTGGACATGCTGTCCAAATATGGGATGATAGGCTGTAAGCCTATCTCTGTTCCATTGGAGCAGAATGTGAAGCTCAATGCAGAGACAGGTGAGCTTCTTGAAGATATTACTATGTACAGGCGCATAGTAGGTAGCTTGATTTACATGACTATAACCAGACCAGATTATGCAGGCACCGAGGAAGCCACATTTGGATGCGGCTAGGCGCATACTGCGGTATGTGAAGTCCACATTGCATTATGGACTGTTTTATGAAGCTGGGTGTGCATTACAGGTACATGGATACACAAATGCTGACTGGGCTGGTAGTGTCTCAGACAGGAGATCTACTAGTGGTTTTATGTTTTCCCTTGGGAGTGCTGCCATCAGTTGGAGCAGTAAGAAGCAGCCAACAGTTGCCTTGTCGAGCACAGAGGCTGAGTACAGGGGTGCAGCAATGGCTGCATGTGAGGTAGCTTGGTTACGGAAGCTACTTGCAGATATGGGACAGTCAATTCATGCAGCAGTTGTCATTCATTGTGACAACATTAGCAGCATCATGCTTGCTAATAACCCAGTTTATCATGCTAGAACGAAGCACATCGAGGTGCATTATCACTTTGTGAGAGAGAAGGTTCTAGCTGGTGAGATTAATCTTGTCTATGTCAGCACTGAGGAGCAGGTGGCTGATATTTTTACGAAGGCATTGGGTACCGAGAAGCTTCGTAGATTTAGGAGCTTGCTTGGTGTACTTGAGATGGATTTGAGCTTGAGGGGGAGTGTTGAGATATCAAGCTCTAGCCCCGATATATCTCCTGGATGACTATCATTTATGTCACTGCCTATGTTAGTTGTACTCGTGGTGTAGTTAGACTACCACGTATGTTTTTGGTTTGGGTTCACATATGAACCACGCATTCTAGGGTTTGACATATAGGGTATTTCCCTCTTCTATTGTATTGTTGTTGTGTGCAAAAGTGAAGAAAGGCTTCAGCCTCCAACCTTGTGTCCTCTCTCTTTTGTGTGTTGTGAAGAAAGCTGCACTTGAGTCTCCTATCTCTCTCCCTTATTCTTTACAAAAAATGCATTTCAAAGGGATCAAAAGTTTTTGATGATTATGAAAGCAATTGAATTAATTGCACTCCTTAACTTGACAGCACTCAATGGTTCCAGAGAGGAATGGAGGATCAATAATAGCATGCAACTATGTTACAATGATAGCAAAAAATCATTAGAGATGTGATATCTCCCATCAAGAATTTTGAGGCTCATCGGCGAGGATGTTATGGCACTTCGTGGGAGATGTTAATAGGACAATGCCATGGTGCACAAAGAGTGGGTGCCATCTTGTAGCCACCTACTAGTATTGACATTAACATAACAACGTAGTCTACATATGTGCTTGAAGTTGTTGCAAACATTGAGAATAATGTTACGATGCTAGACGGTGGATGGTGGAGATGAAATGTCTGTCATCAAACATACATTGGCTCTCGCTTAAGAAGGAGGTTGCATTTCTTGGGCGATGTGCATACAAGAATTTCAAAATGCAAGGGACTAAGATACTAGGGCCTTGCAAACTCTAGTTGCTACTGTTTTGGGACTTGCTGTCCAACATTACTGTTTTGAGGCATGGCAAATCACCTTTTTAATTTTGAATTGATGTATGGTGAAATTGATTTTGCAAAGGGTGTGTATGGTGAAACTAACATTGAATTTTTATTTCACTTCAAATTATGACAATAATAATTACTTCAACAATTGCACTTATTCCTATTGTGCAAGTTGATTGAAGGATGTTACAAAATTATCATTTGCAAACTATGATCTATTAAAGTTCCTTGAGTAGACCCTATTTAAGTGGAGTAGACGTTACATCATTTACAATTCCACTTCAAAGTAGAGCAATAATAATGCATCCACATCAATTAATTCAATAATTTTCAGAAATCAATGCATCCACGTTAATTACTTTAACAATTTTGAACAACCACTACATTTTTAACAAATTTACTTCAAAGGTATGACAACTCAACATGAAGCACTTCAGCCTTTTCAAAATAATAATTTGACATGGAGATTGCATGTCCATAGTTCAAAAATATTATTATTAGCACTACCCATACAAAATGAGTCCATCAAAAAAATAAGCTACAACATGGGAATATATATTGCCATATATTTTGACCGATACAAAATGGCCTCAGCAAAAAAATAAGCCAACAGAGAGCTCCACACATATAAGATGAGGATAAAAATAAATTAAGTAGAACTATTCTCTAGCCAAATCGTGCGACAATGGGTGGTTGGTGGGTGCCCTAGGCCCCTAGTAAAATGTGTAGCTCGTGGTGATATAGTACCATGAAGTAGCCACAAACAATGGTCCCCTCGAGCAAGGTGCTAGCGATGATCATGAGAATAGCAACGAGGATCACCATGATGATGATTGATTACTAAAACAAAATATTACACTTTATGAGAAAAAGATCCATTTTCATTATCATCGTAAACAAAATCCTCCATAATTGAGAATAACAAGAATATTAATTCAGTACACCATTGTAACAGACCTTCAAAACAATTATTGCAAATAGATAATACATGTCCAAAAAAAAATTTTATATTATAAATATGTTAGTATACAAAGTTCTTCCTCTCCTTATCATTTAAATTGTACGTAGCCTCGGATCAGGAGAGTAGGTTGCACCGATGCCAAGCATATCATACAACTCATTTGCCATGGGAGCATTGCATGCACTTCTCACCTTTAAAGTATTCACAAGACAGACAAGGTAAAAGCGATGATCACAAGGGAGGGCACATTTACAACTCATCCAAGAATAAATTTTTTGGGTTGTTTATATGTAGGATGTCTTCATCTTCAACAAGTAGCTCCAGTGAGGATGAATCCCTCCGTATCCACCATTGCAAAATGTGGTTGGAGCAAAAAATCAAATATATATGTGATCGATGTCAAGGAAACATGTATTGTGCACGCACAATTATACTCAATCACGTCTCAAAGTATGGAGAATGGGATGCAACCGTAAACATGGTAAGTGTTAAAGAGTTAATAAGGTTGATTGAGATACATATGGGTGCTCATATGTTTGAGTTATGATCCCATTTTAATTTGATACAAGATGTAGTGCCACACCCGCACATGTGAGGAGGCAAAGCGTCGGCAATATGAGGTGGGATCTTCAAGAGGGACCGTTACGGATGCATGGAGTGATGGTGATAGTAGCCCTCTGCCATTACCTCATGAGGCCATGGAGGAGGAGGTGTTTGATGATATGGTGCGGGATTTATATGTCCATCAATCCTTAGGTAGGGATGATAGCATGGAGTAGAATGATCTTTTTACTGCAGCATCGACTCCACTGTTTGAGGGGTGCACATTCTCTGTTTTACGTGCCTCCATTGAGTTACTAAACTTATAGACCATCTATGGATAGAGAATGCAAGTTTGAATGCATTGCTCAAGTAAGCTTTAAAGTCTATTTTGCAAACATGGTGAATTATGCTAGTGGGTCAATTACTCGAATGCTTTTTATCATTTATGGTCTTCACATGCAGGCTATTGTGTAAAATGCTTCAAAAGGAGAATAAATTACCGACCTCAAGAGATATGGCAAGACAACATGTGACCTCTCTTGGAGGATTAGATTACAAGTGCATCCATGCATGCGTCAATGATTATATTGTGTCCAGTTTCATGGACAACATAAGGATACAAGAGAGTGTCCTACTTGTGGAGAGGCGAGTGTTCAGGTAAGCATTGCACTTTTAATTATGAGTAGGCAATCGATGTGGCATCCTAAACCCACCTTGAACTCTTAATTGCATCTATTATTTAGGTCTCACTGCATCGGGTTACCATGCATGTCCTGTTTGTGGTCCTTCGCTAGTTGCCTCACGGGTAGACGCATTGAATAAGGTCATCTATGAGAATCACCATCGATTTCTTCCACCTAATCATCCTAGATATGTCGCCCCTTGGAATGAAGTCCCCCCACAGTCACTCACTGTGGGAGATGGGTGAGAATTTGGGATGGATCCACAACTCCTCCACCACTTGGCATGAGCCGGTAACATTAGGAAAAAAGGGAGCTCATTTTGGGGCCTTTTAGAAGAGAGAGAAAATAGGCTCTCAACCAATCAGGAGTGGGCCAACGTAACGTTGAAAATTCAACAAAAGAAGATGAAAATAAGAAAAAGAAATAGTACTATATGTTCGTAGAAGCATGTTACATTAATGAGGTGATCTAATTTGAATCTTTTAAAAATTTATTTTCTGTGCAGAATTTGGTGATTCTGACACCGCAAACGCGTCCGGAACGGCCCAAAACCCCAAAAACGGCACTGGAAACGCTGGAATCGGACATCCGGAGGCCCGGAAACGGCCAAAAAAGGCCGAAAAGTGGGATTTGCAGCAAAACGCGATGTGGCACCTTTTGAAGCCTCCGGATGTCCGATTCCAGCGTTTCCAGTGCCGTTTTTGGGGTTTTGGGCCGTTCCGGACGCGTCTGCGGTGTCAGAATCACCAAATTCTGCACAGAAAAGTGTTGCTCTTATATGAACATTGAATGTAAAGCATGTGAAAGAATATATTTATTCCTTTTCACACTGACATTTCTCACGCAAGTATCCATATTTTCTTGCTTTTGTAGAGAGAGAAAAGAGAAAATAGTGAATTTCTTACAGGGCCCCAAAATGAGCTCCCTTTTTTCCTAATGGGGTTTGTAACTATTGTGTGCTATATTGGCTGGAAATAAAGATTGCCCACTAACACCAGCTTTTGTTTAGATACTCCATCTTTTATCGTTTAACATATTGGTCCCACCTCAAGATCAATCACCTTGTTGATCCCATGCATATCTTCAAGAATGTGGCGTCTACCATTTGGAAACATTTAAATGGGAAATGAGATTACATAGGCATAAGGGAGGATCTACGCACCATAGGGAGGGTGCGTGAAGCTTGGCCACAAGAGAGGCCAAATGGACGTGTCTTTTTACCTCGTGCACCATGGAGGTTCTCAAAGCTAGAGATGGTGGCGGTGAAGCGAGCTATCACTATAGTTCATACTCCCACTAGATGCATGAGGTGTTTGAAGGAGGCTTTCACAAAGAGCAAGAAAAGATGTGTAGAGCAATTATATGGCTTGAAATCTCATGATTGGCACAAGATGCTCCAAGTAAGTATTTTATGTACATAAATTCTTTTTCCTTCTAAATTTGTGAGTGTATTAGAAGCAACTAATCAACCATTCACACTAATCAAATTTGTGAGTGTTCAATTCATACTACCTACTAGCATTTCACGCAATGCATCAAAGGATGTGAAGGATTGTATTTACAAGATGGGCAAGCTTGTGAGGTACTTTACAGGATACAAAATGTGAATATTGTATTTACAAGATTGGCGAGCTTGTGAGGTACTTTACAGGATGCAAGGTGTTCATATTGCTAATATTGCATACTTTTTCCTTTCTAGCTATGTGAGCTCAAAGGAAATAGATCCCACCATGCTTGAGAATGCTCGAGTTATGTCAATGGAGGTGGTTTGTTTAGTAGAGGAGACATATTCACGTTCTATTCTCACAAGCTGACTACATCTCATAGTGCATTTGGTGGATGAGATTGCTATATGCGGTACTGTACATGTACGTTGGTTGTTCTTCCTCGAGCGCTTCATGAAGACCTTTAAGGGTTTTATGAGACAAAATACAAGACCCGAAGGTAGCATGTCCAAGGGTTGGTCGATACAAGAGTCACTTGTATATATTTCTGAGTTTCTTGTTGATGTGGATAGCTCTCTTCCACGACTATGGAGGGATGATGAAGACCTAAGGATGACCTCTATTGTGCCTCAAGGGAAGGGACATAGCAAAAGTAATAGACACGGAGTTGCTTTAATAATATCAACCTCTATTGCATGCTTAAGAGGCATGCTTAAGAGTGATGTGATGAAAAGATGGGTGACAAGATACGAGGATGCAAAGGCAAGAAGACAAGGAGAAAGGGCCCTCTTTCGTATACACCATGAATCTCGTGTGCCATACCCTCAGCATCTAAGAGCACTTTCGAAGGATATTCATGTGGATTGGCTACTTGACAAAATGGAGAGAGCACAGAGAGACGAGGGGATGCATATCACAATGAAAGAATGGGAGTATGCTAGGGGATGCATGAGCAAGGTCGGTATATAGAATGTTATGCATAAGTTAGGAGCTTTCAATAATTTAGATTGCTTATCTAATTGATTTTGTCTTGGTGTAGTGTACTGTGTTCAATGCTATATGGTGTGAGGGCAAGCATTTTCAAACACCGGATTGATGATAAGAGAAACACACAAGATAGCGGCATCATTGCTAGCTTTAAGGGAACCAATGGAGCCATGGATGATTATTGTGGCGTAATCCAAGATATTATTAAGTTTGACTTTTGACGCTTCTTTGTGTATGTTTTGGATGTAAAGTGGTTTAAGGACGTGGTGGAAAGAGGCCCTAATGCAACAATCAAACACCATGCAAGTGGCTTTGTAACTATTGACTCCACAAAGTTTTGGCAAAATAATAAGGACACAGTAGTACTACTGCAACAATGTGAACAGGTATTGTACACACATATTAAAAAACTCACTTTTAAATATTTGATACCTTCGATGCAAGGAAAATAACATGATTGTATTTATGTTTGAATTAGGTTTTCTATCAACCAATGGTGGATAATAATAGGTGGTGGCATGTCATACCTATTATGCTACGTTCCAAAGTGATGTACAGTACATTTACTAATATGGAGCATATGGAGGATGATCATGGCCATGGAGGTGATGATGACCGTGATATGAGAGAGGAGGATGATCATCCATGAGGATGAGCCTACCATTGGTGATGCTGATTTTGATGAGCACATGAGTAGCACAAGTAGTAGTGGGTTGAATGTATTTGTAGATCTCAACACTGGTTTGGATTTTGAAGTAGATGGTTTGGCAAGGGTTGATCTCATTGAGGATGAGATTGAACTGTAGCCCATCATTGATATTGGCAAAACTATTTTACATATTGTCTCATTCTCCTCACGTGACTTTATTTTTATATATGTGAGTTTGCCAAAAAGCATTGATATTTTTGTTAAAATTATGTGCTTTGGTAATCATGGGCAATGTTAGGAAAGCAATGATGTACATTTATCAACCTGCACCAAAATTTCACTTTTTGTATTCTCTATTTTGCATCTAAATCCATGTCTAAATTTGCGTCTAAGTCACAGTTCAGATGTGCTAATAGATGCGCAAATAGATGCGCTATTAGATGTGCTATTAGACGTGCCCGTATTTTGGTTGTGTGCATCTTGGAAATGACTATGCATGTGACATAGTGGGAGCAGGTGACATAAAGTTTTCTTTTGCAAATGGGTCTACATTTGTTTTGAAACATGTGAGACATGTGCCTAAGCTGACCAAGAGTCTTATTTCAGTGGGTCAGCTAGATGATGCTGGTTTTCACACCACTTTTGGCTTTCAAAGTTGGAAAATTCAAAAGGGCTCTATGCTTTTGGCCAGGGGTGCCAAGTGTGGGACTTTGTATCCCTTATATGTATCAGGGGTATTGGATCATGTTGTTGCAATAACCGAGCAGCCAAGCACTTCTTTGTGGCATTGCAGGTTGGGGCACATGAGCCAGAATGGAATGAAACTCTTATGCCGTTTGGGTTATGTACCGCATTTGAGTTTCTCTGATTTTGAATTTTGTGAGCACTGTCTCTATGGGAGCAGACTAAATTAGCCCATAAAAGAAGGGGAAAGAAAGAGTTTGAAATGCTTGATTTGGTGCATTCAGACGTATGTGGTCCCATGCCTACACGGTCATTAGGCGGGGCTGAATACTATGTGACATTCATTGATGATGTAACTAGGAAAGTGTGGGCTTATGCTATAGCTCAGAAGAGTGATGTGTTCCAGGTATTTCAGAAATGGCTGGCCTTGGTTGAGAATAAGTCAGGTAGAACGCTTAAATGCCTACGGACTGACAATGGTGGAGAGTATCTCTCTCATGACTTTTAGCATTTCTGTGATACTCGTGGGATTAAGAGGGAGCTTACATCCCCTCGTACTCCAGAGCAAAATCCAGTTGCAGAAAAGATGAACCGTACCATTCAAGAAAGGTTGCAATGCATGCTTTCCAATGCAAGTCTTTCTGGTGGTTTTTGGGCTGAGGCAATGAAGACTGGAGTGCATGTGATCAATAGATCACCTAGTAAAAGTTTGGATGGTGGTATTCCTGAAGAGGCATGGAGTGGAAAGAAGCCCTCATACTCTCATTTGCGTATATTTGGGTGTGAGGCATATGCACATGTGCCAAAAGAGCTTCGAAAGAAGCTAGATCCTAAGTCTAGGAAATGCATCTTTCTAGGTTATGGTGAAAGTGGAAAGATGGGCTATCGTCTCTGGGATCCAGAAGCAAAGAAGATCATACGCAGCCATGATGTGGTCTTCAATGAGAAGAAGATGCATAAGGCACCCATGAGGGATGTGGAAATGAGGAGAATCACTTTCCAGGATGTGAATCCACCTGCATATGTTGATAGACAGCAAGCTGTCCATGCACCAAATGTGCAAGAAATGGTACCACCAAGTACTCCCACAGGTATACAATCAAGGGTAGATGATGGATCATCTATTGGTGGAAATGATGAGCCAAATGTGGCTGATATGCAAGTGGGACAGCAAGCTGAAATGCCCTTGAGAAGATCATCTAGAGTGTCTAGACCGCCTGATAGGTTTGTTCCAGGGGTAGACTATGTGATGCTTACTGATTGCGGGGAGCCTTCTTGCTACAGAGAGGCTATGATGCATGAGGATCAACGCAAGTGGGAGTATGCTATGCAATCAGAGATGAGTTCACTTATGAAGAATAAAACTTGGGACTTGGTTTCTTTGCCACATGGAAAGAAAGCATTGCCATGTAAATGGGTCTACAAAATGAAGGTCACAGGTGATGATGTGCCTAGGTACAAGGCCCGTTTGGTTGCTAAAGGGTTCAAGCAAGAGAAGGGTGTGGACTTTGATGAGATATTCTCTCCGGTTGTGAAGATGACCACACTTAGATGCATCCTTGGAGTAGTGGCAGTAGAGGATATGAAGCTTATGCAAATGGATGTCAAGACAGCTTTCTTGCATGGGGATTTGCATGAGGAAATTTACATGGTGCAGCCGGAAGGCTTTGAAGAAAAGGGCAAAGAGCATTTAGTTTGCAAGCTGAAGAAGAGTCTCTATGGTCTTAAGCAAGCGCCTAGAGAATGGTATCAGAAGTTTGATGCTTTCATTCGGTCCCAGGGTTTCAGAAGGAGTGAAATTGATCACTGCCTCTACACTAAAAGGGCTAAGGATAATAGCCTGATAATCTTGGCACTATATATGGATGATATGCTATTGGCTAGCAAGAATACTTATGAGCTAGATGCATTAAAGACCAAGTTGCATGAGGCCTTTGATATGAAGGATTTGGGACTTGCAGGTCATATTCTTGGTATGCGCATCACGCGTGATCGGAGTAGGAAACTCCTTTGGCTTTCACAAAAAGAGTATGTTACAAAAGTATTACAACGTTTCAATATGGAGGGGGGGAAGGCAGTGAGTACTCCATTGCCTCCATATGTGAAATTGAGTCATACAGATAGTCCCAAATCAGATGAGGAAAGGGCCATGATGGCCAAGGTTCCTTATGCATCAGCAGTTGGGAGTCTTATGTATGCTATGATAGCTACTAGACCAGACATTGCATTTGCAGTGAATGTTGTTAGCCGGTATATGGCTAATCCAGGAAAGAGGCATTGGGAGGTAGTTAAGTGCATCATGAGGTACATGAAGGGTACCAAGGAGATGTGCATTTGCTTTGGTAAAGGAGACATGCGTGTACTTGGGTACACAGATTCAGACTATGCAGGGCATGTGGATAGTAGGAGATCCACTTTTGGTTATGTGTTCACCTTTGCAGGTGGTGCAGTGTCGTGGATGTCTCGCGCACAGAAGTGCGTTGCTTTGTCTACCACAGAGGCTGAGTATGTTACAGCCACAGAGGGTTGCAAGGAGGCTATATGGCTTGATCGGCTAGTGGGAGATTTGGGGATTCATACAGGTGTACCGACATTGCATAGTGATTCCATGAGTGCTATTCAGCTAGCACAGAATCCGATCTTTCATGCAAAGATCAAATACATTGAGGTCACGTACCATTTCATCAGGAAGGTACTTGAGGACAAGCGCATAGAGCTTTTCAAGGTTCATACAGACCATAACCCTACAGATATGTTGACGAAGAGTCTACCTAGTCAGCGGTTTGAGTATTGTCGTGTATTGATGGGCATTGGATAGTATGCTCACTGGTTTTTCTCTCTTAAAGGCACATTGTCCTTTAAGTGGGAGGTTGTGGGGTTAAAGGTCACTGTGCCTTAACCCCAGTTATGTACAATACTCAAACACATATATAAATGAATGAAAAAGAAGATTAGGGTGGTTCTGCACCCACCAAACTTGTGTGGCTCTCTGTCTCTCTCTCTCCTTCTTCCGTTCTTGCATCCGTTGAGAGCACTCTCAAAAAATAGGATTTGTATATGAACATGATGGTGCTACAAAGTGAACTTTTGATTTGGGAAAGATACTTTCACAAAGTAAACTTTTGATATGGGAAGGATTTTTCACAAAATAAACTTTTCATTTGGGAAAGATTTTTGGGTTTCATCCAAAAACAATAGAAAAAGTCTAAAATTAATGAAATAAGTGTTATAAACACATGGATGCAATGCTTGAAAATTTTGCTCCTTGAAATTAAAGGCAACCTATGATGTCAAAGACGTGACAAAGGAGAGTCCTTTCCCATCGTAGATGAGTCATGTCACTCGTCTCAATTGAAAAGACATTTCAAAAGGTTGCCTTATGTAGTTGTTCTAAAATAGAAAATTGCAAATTTTGGACTCAATCTAGGATTTTGGGAATGTATCTTCCACCCTATATCGAATGCTGAACGAATGCAATCGGACAAAAGAAGTGCTACTTCGACGCATGGGGCGCGATCAGCAACTTGGACAGACCTCAAGCGCCTTACTTTGAAATGCATGAAAAGAGAAGCAGGATCAAACTTGCAATATACAATGTCGAGAATCTGTAATCAACTGAACATACCGATCCTAAAAAGAGATCGGCTGAAGCTATTATTTATGCCCGACAGACCATAGGCTTATTTGGAGTAGACCTCCAAGGAACATGGATTCCTGTGTGCAGCTTCCAGGCACATGCAACGTAGCTCTAGAAATCACATGAGGAGGTGCTGCCATCCGTAAAATGAAATTCGCAACCTGATGCATTTGGGTAGGCATTGCGCAGAAAGCAGCAATTGCCGCACGCTGCTCCCAAATGCTGCGAGCCTGTGGACGTGCACGTGCTGTAAGATACACCGGAGAGGCAGTATTGGGGACAAGCGGAGGCCGTACCTGGTTAACAGTAGAAGCAAAACAACAAACGACCCGAATTTAAGAATCGCGTTCTGAAATTGGTCACAAAAGGAGACACAAGGGACGACGTATATCAAAACGATCAGAGACCAACAAGCTCGACGTGCAGAGCTGGACAATCGCAATTCCCGAATCAATCAGTGATAGGAACGGAACTGAAACTTCCAAAGGAAAAGTGGACGAGAAAACATAGAAGCCGTGAGGCGGGACATACCGGAAGCTGAATAGAGGAGCAGAAGCAGGAGAGGGAAGAGCACTCCCAGACGAAGCGAGGCCATGGTTTCAGTAGAGAATTAAAAAGAGATCCAGTGGTGGGAGAGAAGGAGAAGCAAAGCTCTATAAAGTTGAAGCGCTACAAACTTAAAGGGTGACTCCGTCAAAAGTCCTCTAGAACGTGGATCGTATGTTTTGAATTGTCAAATACACACCAATTTCATTGCAAATCTTCAATTACTAGTTGCCAACATGATGTAGGACTCATTGATTACCTAGAACGTGTTTACACTAAGTTTGACCAACAAGGTCCTCCGATACAAAGGCTTTGCCAAAATATAGGAGTCTCTCCTTATCTTAGACTTTCTAGCCATTCTCACATTGCATCCATACACATGTCAAGGCTTTGCCAAAATCTAGGAGTCTCCTTTTCGACTTTCTATCCATTCTCAGAGTGCATCCATACACATGTCAAGGCTTTGCCAAAATATAGGAGTCTCCTTTTTGACTTTCTAGCCATTCTCACATTGGATCAATACACACTTGAGGACGGTTTCTCCCACAATTATTACAAAACACCACTCTTGAGTCTTTATTGGAAACTTTTGGCCATCCTTTTTCCACAATGTTTATTTGACTTAAGGTTGAACCTTCGTTAAAAATGGAAATTGGTATAGCCCTTGATTTACAAATGCTCCAAGCCAAATTACTCAAATGGGCTAGAGAAAAGGCTCCAGTTTGGGTATGCAACATGTTAATCAAGTAGTCCAAGAAGGATTTCATTTCAATGGATAGAAAATTGGATAAATCCCCTTTATAAAGGAGGTGAGAGGATAAGCTTAGCAACTATTACACAATAGTGGTGTACTCCACTATGTCTAAACTCTTTAGAACTATTAAAGAGGAAAAAATCAGCATGTGGGTGGAAATGTACGGAAAGAGAGCTCGAGGCTAGGAAATTTTAAGCCCCACATTTAGCATAGTTGACCACATGGTTATGACAAAATATGAAGAGGGGAGAGGAGAAGAGTGGAGATGAGGAGAGAGGGCACAGCTAGAGAGCACACCACAAATGACTAACTGTACACTAGAATTAGTTGAAAAAATAGAATATATACAAACCCTTTTAGGGTTAGGGTTAGGGGATCTAACCCTTTCCTTTATAGCACTCTATAAGGTTAGTGCTATGCACATATGATCACGTGATGGTGCTATGCACACATGATCACATGATGTTGAGCGTGAACTCTCAACACCTTCCCTCAAGATCAACATCATGAAGTAGGCCTTCCCTCAAGATGATGATTCTGGGGAATCGAAGAAGGACTGAGCATTACATTCCATCACACCCCTTTAATGGGAATGTCCTTCCTCTGCATCAAACCAAGAGCTAGTCGGTGTTTCTCGAATAGCTCTTTACCGAGTGGTTTGGTAAAGATATCTGCAACATTTTCTTTGCTATCACAATGCTGCAGTGTGATGTCACCAAGTAACACTCTTTCTCTGATGAAGTGCTCTCTGACATCAATGTGCTTTGTCCTGGAGTGATATACTGGATTTTTGGCCAATGCTTGAGCCGATTGATTATCACAGTATATTGTTGTTGGCTTTGACTCATCAAAGTAATCTGTTTCTGACAATAGTCTTCTGAGCCATATAGCCTCACATGCACCTGTAGTGAGTGCTCTATATTCTGCTTCAGTCGAAGACAAAGAAACAGTTGGCTGTTTGTTTGACAACCATGATATAGCACCTTGACCAAGGAAAAATGCATATCCCTGTGTCGATCTCCTAGTCTCATGATCTCCAGCATAGTCACTATCACAGTATCCATGCAACCGTGGATGACTTCCTCTGTATTCTATCCCAAATTGTCTTGTACCTCTGATGTATCTCAAGACTCTTTTGGCTGCATTCCAGTGAGACTGTTTTGGATTTGCCATAAACTGTGCTAGTGAGCTTACTGCATAACAAATATCTGGCCGTGTGATTGTCAGATATATAAGAGATCCAATGAGTTGCCTGTAGTATTTGTCATTGACTGTAGGCTTTTCTGAATCTTTAGTAAGTTTCAAACTCTGTTCCATGGGAGTGGCTGCAATCTTGCAATCGGCCATATGAAACTTCTTCAGGAGACTGTCAACATACTTGAGCTGACTCATGAATGTGCTATCTGAATCTCTCCAGAACTCAATTCCAAGACAATAGTGCATAAGTCCAAGATCTTTCATGTCGAACTCTGCAGATAAGTCTTGTTTTAATTTTCTGATGAAGCTATCCTTGCTTCCTGTCACAATCAGATCATCTACGTACAAAAGTGCAATAGTAATATCTTCCCCTTGAACTTTGTAGTAGAGAGTATGATCTGCATTGGACTTCATGTATCCCAGATCAGCAAAATACTTGTCAATTCTGCTGTACCAACTTCTGGGTGCTTGCTTTAAGCCATAGAGACTTTTCTTGAGATGGCAAACCTTGTTCTCCTTTCCTGGTTCAACATAACCGGCTGGTTGTTGCATGTAGGCATCCTCGTCTAGATAACCATTGAGAAATGCATTCTTGACATCGAGCTGATACACATTCCATTTACTGAGTGTCGCTAGTGATATCAAGAACCGTATGGAATCCATCTTTGCTACTGGAGCATAAGTCTCATCATAATCTTGGCCATATTGTTGTGCAAATCCTTTTGCAACTAATCTGGCTTTGTATCTCTGAATACTGCCATCTGGATTGTACTTCACTTTGTATACCCATTTGTTGGCTATGGCCTTCTTTCCTGGTGGAAGGTCGCATAATACCCAAGTGTTATTTTTATACAAAGCATCCATTTCTTCATTCATAGCAGTTTGCCATTCTGGCTTATCTACTGCGTCTTCGAAGTACACAGGCTCTTCTGTAGCCATGATGGTAGTCATAAGAGCATAGTTGGTGGTTTCCACCTGAATTGCTTTGCCTTTCTGAGCATATGTCAATCTGGCTGGTGGTCTGCTTTCCCTAGTAGACCGTCTGAGCTGCTGTGGCACTGCTTGGGGTGTTGCTGGCAATTCTTGCTCTTCTTCATCAACCTGTTCTGTAGATGACTGTGAAGTCGATGCTTCTATCTCCTGTGTAGGTGAGGTTTTCCATTCTGATTCCTCATCGAAGATTACATCTCTGGAGATAATGACTTTGCGGTTGATGGGATCATACAATTTGTATGCTTTACTTTCTTCACTGTAGCCAACCATGATGCATTTGCGTGACTTCGCATCCAATTTCGTGCGATGATCATCATGTATGTGGGCATATGCTATGCAACCAAATATGCGGAGATGCCCAATGCGTGGCTTGTGTCCAGTGAATGCTTCATAAGGAGTCATACCTTGTATCGGTTCGGTAGGAAGCCGATTAAGCAAGTAGTTAGCTGTAGCTATTGCTTCTGCCCAATACTGATTCGGAAGATGCTTTTCACTAAGCATTGCTCTAGCACTGTCTGCTAAAGTCCCATTCTTCCTTTCAGCTATTGCATTTTGCTGAGGAGTATCTGCACATGTGAATTGTCTTCGAATGCCGTGAGTTTTGCAAAAGTTCATGAAGGCTGAAGACATGTATTCACCTCCTCTGTCTGATCTCATGACCTTGATCTTTCTGCCTGTTTGGTTTTCTACCATGGCTTTGAATTCTTGCAATCTGGCAAACACTTCAGATTTCTCTTTCAGGAAGTAGACCCAACAATATCTGCTGTAGTCGTCGATGAAGGTCAAGTAATAAAGTGAACCATTGATGCTGCGGGTCTGGGCATAACCCCATACATCTGTATGAATCAAATCAAGAATACCTCGTGCACGAGAGGTACTTTTGACAAAGTTGGTTCGCTTTTGTTTGCCGAAGCAGCATGCTTCACAAACCTTTCCAAGAAACTGTAGCTTTGGAATCCCAATTGCCATATTTTGATTCCTGAGATCTAACAAGTACTTGAAGTTGACATGACCATATCTCTTGTGCCATTTTGCAGATAGTGGCATCTGTTGCATTTGAGCTGACATGGCATGCTTATCTGGTACTGTAGCTAGCATCCTGTACAAGCGTCCTTCCTTGACACCTTTTGCTACTAGCTGACCTCTTTTGGATTTGTCTCTGATAATGCATTCATCACCGTCGAAGATGACTTTGTAGTTGTGTTTCGTCATTTGACCTACTGACAAAAGGTTCTTGCTGAGCTTCGGAACATAGAGCACATCTTTGACTAATCCTTTTGTACCAGTGAAATTATTCATAGGGATAACACCTGTCCCTTGAACCGGATTCGGTGTATTGTCTGCTGTATAGATGACATTCTTTTGACCTTCTAATGGCTTCATTTCTGTGAACCATTCCTGATGATTTGTCATATGAGATGATGCACCACTGTCGATGTACCAAGGATCCTGTTCCACTTGGTCGACTTGATAGCTGAAATCCTCTTTGGGATTGAAATCAGTGTCTAGGTGCATTGTATCAGTCTGATGCAATTCCTCACTTGCAAGAAACATATTGCCATGTTCATTTGCAAAATGACTGTGACTAGAATGTCCACCACGATGATTTCCTCTTCCTCGGGAATTCCCTCGATTACTGCTGGTTGACCGCCTTGGTCATACTGCTTCTTGCGGCAATCTCTTTCATAGTGTCCAAACTTGTGACAATAGTTGCATTGAATGTTTGACACATTGGTGGATGCATTCCCTCGTCCTTGGAATCTTCCTCGGTTGGAATGATTTCCTCTTTGCTGATTTTGATGTTGCTGAGGATGCTGCTGATGCTGATGCTGATTCTGACTTTGATTTTGTTGATGATGATGACCACTTTTCTGATATGATCTACCTCTGTTTCTGCCTTTGCCTCTGCTTCTGTCTGAAGCGGTGAATGCCTGATCATTAGAATGACCTTTACGTGCTTGAATGGCCTGAGTCCTGAGTTCTTCACCAAGTAGAACTGACTGAAGTTCTTCAAGTGTTGGAATTTGCCGTTGGATGGCAATACTCTGGACTAGATTCTCATATCCTTGTCTTTCTTATCCCATTCTGCTTGAGCTCGGGCAATGGCAGGATCTGCTACTGGTGCGGAGACTGATGGTGTAGATGTAGATCCCGATGTAGATCCCGTTGCTGGTGTTGTGACAACAGATGGAGTGGAGCTACTGGTGGCTGGATCGGCCAATGGTCTAGGTATGGATCCATCGACATACTCCCATTTGTCCTGAAGCACAAGAATGGTCTCCATTCGGTATTTCCATGTACCGTAATTGGAGTTGTCTAACTTAGCAGATGCCTCCAGATTGAGGTTGCTAGTCGACATGGTGCAAACAATGTACTCAAAAGTGTCCTGAAAAACTCTGTATGAATCAACTGCAAATACACTGAAGATGCCAAGTGAAATCTCTGTACCGTCGGTGAAGATAGAACTGCAGTAAATAAGATCTGATTTGTGTTACAAGGCTTGTGGCAATGATGCCGGGAATAGCCAAGAGGCTTTACAAGGCTGAAAAATGATGTGCACGATGCCGTGAGATAGCCAAATAGGCTTTACAATGGTGGCATGTGTGTGTGAAATGAAGTGCTATCTGCCCACTGAATCAATCTGCAATGCCTCTGAACTCTGAAGTCTGCTCACTGAACTGATGAACGTAAGGTTTCCGGTAATGTAATGATGTGAAATCGGATGTGAGTGTATGGACTGACTCCGAGTAGGTACTAGTCGGGAATTTCAGGCATGGCTTAGATTGGCAACTTGGGGAATTCAAAGCGTCCCCTCTATGGCGATCTAGTCTACTCTGATCTAGATCTAAACCAACCGTCGATCGATGAAAGAGCAGCAAATAATTCCTTTTCTTTTGTTCTTTTTAAGTGCTGGGTCAGATGCGTCGATGTAGAGGCAAATGTGCGTGAAGGAAGTGGTTTTGTCGGCGAGGCTCAAATGTGAGTGTAACTTGCGCCGAAATGTGCGCATGATGTACGCATAGAGCACGAAAAATCGAGCGACTTTCCTTTTTGGAGCACCCTCAAATTCTTCCTGGATCAAGAGATATGACTTGATCTAGGTGGAGGGGCAAAAGGAGTGCAAATGGTGCTCAATGGTGATGTGTCACTGTGAGTCACATGCAGTGATGATGTGGCACTGTGCTTAGCCAGAGGTGTGCCAATGAAGCTCTGTGCTGAGGTGGCAGGAGTGTGCACATGCAGTGTGTGCACAGTGTGCCTGGCAAGGGACTGTGCCTGCAGGGGTCAGTGCTGACTGGACTGCTGAGGTGGCAGTGCTGAGGTGGCACTGATGGTGTGGCAGATGACGTGGCAGTGCTGACGTGGCAGATGATGTGGTAGTGCTGACGTGGCAGATGATGTGGCAGTGCTGACGTGGCCTGATGATGTGGCACAGTGACATGGCAGTCGGTGATGACATGGCAGTCGATGGTGACGTGGCAATCAGTGATGACGTGGCAGTCGGTGATGACGTGGTAGGATGAGCTGACAGGGGTGACGTGGTAGTGCTGATGTGGCACTGTGGATAAGGGCGCCACGTGGCTGATCCTTGACCACACCTGTGTGTGTGGTGACCCTGGGTGGATAAGGTCTATGCCAGGTGTCAATTTTGTGGCCAGCCCCTAGGTGCTTCCTATCTGCCACGTGTAGGAAGATTGGAGGTCGGAATCTTCGAGGTTCTGCTGGAATCTATGAAGATTCCGTCGAGGCCGCGGATTTCCGTCGATGGAGTCGTTGGTGATGCTAGGAGCCTACTTGGAGGAGCTTGCTGTGCCGGGCGTTGTGAGCAGGGAGTATAGGAGCTGCGTTGAAGGAGCCGCCGTTCGAGGCGTAAGGCTAGCTGTAAGGTCATAGGAGGAGGCACAGATGCGGGGATGCTCGCAAGTGCCAAGAGCTGACGATAAGCCGTTTGGAGGCAGAGCTGCTCTTGTGCGGGCTTGTAGCTGAGAAAAGTATATAAAGAAAAGTATACGTCCCCCGAACCGCTACAAAGCCATATGATCGTGGTTTGTGGGCGTGTAAAACAGAAACTTGAATTGCGCCTCAGGAGCCGCCACTCAGTTGAGAGGCTTGGAGAGGCTTTGGTGCAGCTGAGTCGCTTGCTGGAGTGTGCAGCCATGGTCGCAGCCGCGTAGAAGGAGGTCTGTCGGGAGTCGCGTTTGGAGAAGGTTGCCGTAGGTGGCATAAGGATATGGCCAGCTGTGGGCTTAAGGCTTTGTTGGAGTCGCATGCGACATGAAAGGAGGCCCGTTGGTGCAGTAGCCTGCGTTCGTTGTAGCCCACAATATCTTGTCGATGGAGCCTTGGTTGTTGCTGGGCTTCTCTTGAAAAAGAAAGCACTCTCAAACTCTCTTGAGACACCTCTCTATCTCTTTCTCTGAGAATGAGACTAAAACCTTTCTTTCTCACCCTATCTCTTTCACACAGTAATAGCTCTTGAAGCTTTCAATGAACACTCAGAGGTCTCTCTCTCTCACGGAATAAGAAACACTCAAGAGAAGGAACTAAAATCTCTCAAGAATGAACTCAAAGAAAGAATAATGGACGGAAATTTCCTCTCAATGACGGAAATTTCTCTCAACGGAAGTGAAGGGAAGGATCTCACAATCACTCAAGAGAACTCTCAATCTCACAATCTCTCTCACACTCTCAAGAATCGCAATGTCTCAGCGGAAGACAAGGGAGCTCTGATACCATGACAAAATATGAAGAGGGGAGAGGAGAAGAGTGGAGATGAGGAGAGAGGGCACAGCTAGAGAGCACACCACAAATGACTAACTGTACACTAAAATTAGTTGAAAAAATAGAATATATACAAACCCTTTTAGGGTTAGGGTTAGGGTTAGGGGATCTAACCCTTTCCTTTATAGCACTCTATAAGGTTAGTGCTATGCACATATGATCACGTGATGGTGCTATGCACACATGATCACATGATGTTGAGCGTGAACTCTCAACAGGTTATACATAGATTACTTATGGAGGAGCCATATTGGACCTGTTACAAAGCATCGAACCTAAACTAAATGATAGAACCTATCAGACTCATGAACATTAGACTCCATGGTGAGACAGATGATAATAGAATCAAGACCACAGTGAGTAACTCATATACATTCATACAGTAAGTTATTTTTGGTTTCCAAAAATACATTCATACATTCATAATGTTTGATAATGTGGTACATTGTTATATTTTATAATGACATATCACACTATGAAATTAGTATTTTGTTATATTACTTATTTTGTTTGCATTTTGAAGGGCATTTTGAAGGGCATGCTAATCCCTGTAAGGTTACAACCATCAAAGCCCTTGTCCCTAGTAGGCCGAGGTCCCTACTAGCACCTATGTGGCCCAACCATGCTTTTTGTCAAAATAAATTCAATCATGAGGAGAAGCTAGCATTATGCAATAGCCCAGCTTTATACTAAACTTAAAATCAACATTATTAACAAATGTCTTATAACCTCAAACTCCCATGCAAAGCGAATAAGCTATTTCTACTCATATTAAAAGACTCTTGGATAGATAGCCAATTGGATGTTATTGTTAATAGTAAATACAAAGTTAATGTCCCATGTTGCATAACCATGTGGTCAACTATGTTAAATGTGGGAGGAGGGGGGGTTGGTTGGGTTGGGGGTTCGGTTTGGTTTGGGGGTGGGTGGGTTTGGTTTGACACGGAATACATTTTTTGGGGGTAAATCCCCTCTCTTCCATATCGCAAGAATCGCAATCGCTGAGTCAAGCAGCGAGCTCACTCGCATTTTGTTGTATCCCACGGACCCCCATAAACACGCATGATATATAGATACGACCAGCTAACGTTCTGTTACTACTTGCCCTCCTGGTAGATCGCGTCTTGTGCCAAAATTATCACACAAGCACTCCTTTTGTATTCTCCTCTACCAGACTACCAGCACAGACTCCAGCAACGGAATACTTTTCTCGCCATTCCTAAAGCTGAGAACTGTGCCACCGTCCCGTACGCTGAAGCAGGGCATCATAGTTGCTGGTAGATCACGTCTGGTAGTCTGGTAGATCACGTCTTGTGCCTCTGCTAGTTATAGTCAGCTCGATATCTAGTCAAAGCATCATTAGTTTCTAGATGTCCTGCGCCGTATCTCACTCTCTGGACGGACGATTGATGTACTCAATCTCCATACAACGTGGAGAATACTCTGGCCCGGCATGGATCAAAGAGTCTCATAAAGTAGTAGAAACATTTCATTTTTGTGGGAGAAAGTGGCCGATCAGATCTTCAAAGTTCAGAGTCAACAGCTCGCAAAGAATTCGACCTTAAGGGCCAGCCTACGATTTGATTGTAGCCAGGTATACCCTTTTACACATATAATCATCTACCTTTTTTATACGTATAATCATCTATCTTTTACAGCCAGCCTACTATTCGATTGTAGCAAGGAATACCCTTTTACACATATAATAATCTATCTTAGGATGTCACTATGCAATTTTATGCCTCTGTTATGCTTACATATTATGCCTATCCCTATGCTTGCTATTCACCTATTATGCCTATATATGCCTATATATTATGCCTATAGATGCCTATGAATATGATTATGCTCATGCTCTTATGGCCTTATGGTCACTTGTTACATGTCCAAATCATTAGCACTAGTCAAAAATTTTCTTCTTTAATTCAATACACAAAATTGATATGCTTATGCACTCTACGATATATCTTTATGCAATGTTATGCTTATATATTATGCCTATACATGCCTATGTTTATTGACAAAATATGCATGACTTAGGATCTATGGAGCGCTCTAAGGTGAATGGAACCTATGTGAAAACATGACGAAGAGAATGCTCATGACATGTACCTCAAGTCAATTAGGTCCCAAGATAGATTAGCTTGGACTCATAAACATAATCTTAAGTGAATGTGCATTTCTTCTTCTTTCAACAATACATGATAGGCCTCTTATATAGATATTGTCCTTGGAATAGTCAACACTTGTGGGATCCTGTGATTCACATCTCTCCTTGTGGATATCCTTGATCCACATCTCCACATCATGTAGTCCACATCCTAGGGTGGCTACTTTAATTCTTTCATATACCATATCTTAGCGTTTAAACTATGTACTCATGGCACCATATCTCAACCTCATCTCAACACCTCCCCTTAGTGCATACATTGCTACTTAAGGTGGTCAAGTTTGGCTTTTACATGTCAATACCTTCCCTGGGTGCTTTCATAGCTACTCTCAAGTGGTCGGGCTTGATTTACAAACGCGTGGACTGAGGTGGCAAGGCTTTTGCTTCTCACTCCATGTTGTCAATGTCGTTGTCTTCTTTTCTTGATGTAGCTTGATGCATGGTGCTTTATTCTTCCATGTGCCTTAATGTTTTATGTGTGCATTCCATGCTTTGTGATATGGTCATCTCATACACTTGTGCTTTTGGCATGCTTTTTGCATTCATATGTTGATTTGTCATTTGTTACAAAGTTCTTATCAATTGATTTCTTTCAATATTGGTAGTGTCTAATTGCTAACAATGATTCTAACTAAATAGATTCGTAGATCTCAAAAATACGATCACTTTTCTTTTTTGGAGCATGTCCAAATTCTTCTTGGATTATTGGAAGTTACGGCTTGTCGAAGTTTTGATAAAAAAGAGGCGCCTTTGATGATGTGGCACAGGGATTCACATGTAGAATTCGTTCTGCTTAACAAGGGCCTCTGTGCTTAGGTGCCACTACTGACTGTGCATGCTTATGTGTAGTTAACCAATCTTGAACCTAAACCGAACCATGGTCTAGTGTGGGCTGAGACTTGGGTCTATGTGCCACGTGGCAAGCTACTGACCACTAACCACACCTTGGCTAATCAAGGTTAATTGAATCTAACCAAGGTAAAGCCTTATCTACCATGTGTCTTTTTTTGAAAACCTTAGGAAGAAGGAAAACTTTGAATGATGCGGACTACGTGCGCATCAGAGAATAGAGGCGTGCTGGAGAAGGTGCTTGGCAGAGTCTACTATGGGAAGTGAGTCTGCTCGAGTCAAAGACTTTGGAGATGGGTGAGCGCTTGTCCGATGCATGATTATAAGACCATAAGAGCATGAGCATAAGACCATAGGACCAAAAGCATAAGCATAATGTATAACATGTAGCATATAAAAAGACATAGGCATACAAAGGCATACATAGGCCTATGTATTAGCATAGATAGGCATAATAGGTTAATAGGTGAATATCAAGAATAGATGATAGGCATAATGTATAAGCATAAGGTATAACATGTAGCATTTAAAAGGATGTAGGCATATAAAGGCATACAATATAGGCCTGTGTATTAGCAAAGATAGGCATACATAGGCATGTATAGGGATGATAGGTGAATAGCAAGCATAGGGATAGGCATAATATATAGGCATAAAATAATGAGCTTATATAACATAACATAGCATACATAAGCATAACAACATTACATAAAGACATACCATTAAAAAAAGACCATAAAACCAAAGTATATAGCATAATATCATACAATAAGCATGACCATAAGAATACAATGTATATATATAGGCATACATAAGAATACATAGGCATACATAGGCATGTACAAGCGTATATAGGCATAATCATAAATGTTGAGATATGGTGCCATGAGCACATAGATTAAAGGCTAAGGTATGGTATAGGAAAGAATTAAAGTAGCCACCCTAGGATGTGGACTACATGATGTGGAGATGTGGATCAAGGATATCCACAAGGAGAGATGTGAATCAGAGGATCCCACATGTGTTGACTATTCCAAGGGGACTCTCTATATAATAGGTCTATCATGTATTGTTGAAAGAAGAAGAAATGCACATTTACTCAAGATTCTATTTATGAGTCCAAGCTCATCTATCTTGGAACCTAATTGACTTGAGATACATGTCGTCATGAGCATTCTCTTCATTATGTTTTCACATACGTTCCATCCACCTAAGAGCGCTCCATAGATCCTGAGTCATGCATATTTTGTCATGGTATCAGAGCTCCCTTGCCTTCCGTTGAGGCATTGCGATCCTTGAGAGAGTGAGACATATTGAGAGATTGAGTGTTCTTTCACTTCCATAAAGTGATAGAAAATTTCCATCCACTGAGAGAATTTCCGTCGAATTCTACTCATTTCATCAGTGAGAGTTTTCTAGTTGAGAGAGAGAGATTGTTTTCTGAGAGAAAGATGAGTTTCCATTAGCTTTGGAAGAATTCTATTTGAGATATTTGAGAGAGAGAGAGAGAGAGAGAGAGATACAGAGAGAGACAGAGACAGAGAGAGACACACACACACACACACACAGCTCTTTTTGCAAGAGCACATGAGCAACTCAACCATAGCCAACCTCTACAATGAGCTCCATCTACTACAGCCTCTCAAAGTGGACTCTTTCAAGCATGGCTTGCAACTCTAAATAGGAGACTCGGCTTCCACCTCTAAGGTCCTCTACATCATATGCTTCTAGCTCCTCCAAGGTCCTCTAAGCTCTCTCAACCGGTCAACATCATAGCCACACTAGCAGAATGTTTTTTTGTTCTAGTAGAAGGCTAATGCATCCTTAAGGGAGAAAGACTCCTCTCGAAAATGGTGGCTTCGACACATAGGCGGCATCCCGTAACTCAACAACCAACCAACAAAGACAACGCCATTGATGCATCCGAGTCCTTTGGCTCCATCTACTCGCCAAATGACAGCGCCTCCAACCTCTAGTGCTCGACCTCTCCACTAAGTGTTTAACAGTCCTAGTGACACAAAGAAACAACTAAGGTTTTAACAGCCCTAGCCTTTCACGGATGTACAACCTCTCCAACGACTAGGCAATGCCTCATGCAATCACCACAAGAGACGACATCATAGATGAATTCAGATGCTACACCAGCCTTCAACAATTCAATAGTCGGCTAATTTGTACCAACTCCTGCTCGACGGCCCTCGGATCTCGACAGCTCTAAAGCAAGGTGGCTCAACCGACTATCTGCCAAAGCTCCACACAGCCATACAGGTATTCTAAACTCCAAACGCCTTCTTATGGACCTATGCTCTTATAGTTAGATACCTCATCCTTATGCTTAGGCTTAATGTTGGTCATATTATATGTTGTACCTTATTTGTTTCATACAGAATTATACATCTCACGAGCTTTATGGCTACTTGTTACACATCCAAATCATGAGCACTAATCAACACTTTTCTTCTTTAATTCAATACATGAAATTGATATGCTTATGTATGCTATGCTATGTTATGCTTATATATTATGCCTATATATGCCTATGTTTTATGCTTCTATGCTTGCCTATGTTTATGCTAGTGTAAGCATTATGCCTTCTCTTTGGGTTTATGCTTTATGTTTATGTGAATTCTAGTATATTCTTTATGTGAATGCTACCATATTATTTATGCTTTATGCTTTATGTGAATGCTACTATATTATGTTTTATGCTTCTATGCTTGCCTATGCTTTATGCTTACATATTATGACTATACATGCCTATGTTTATGATTATGCTCTCTTATGCTTATGTATGCCTCTCTATATATATACTTTATTCTTATGGTATTTTTTTAAAGCTATGTTTTTATGCTTTAGGTTATGCTATGCTATGTGTCTATGTTATTTGTCTACGCTATTTCTCTATGTATGTACATGCCTATGTATGCCTTTGGTCTTATGGTCTTATAACCATGCTCTTATAGTTATGCCTCATGCTTAGGATGGCCTTAAGGTTATACCTTATGCTTACACTTATGGTTGGTCTTTTTATATGTTGTACCTTATTTGTTTCATATTGAATCATACATCTCAAGAGTCTTTGTGACCTCTTTTAAAGGTTCCATGTTATTGTTTCTTCCATGCTATGCTTTGTCTTCATGGTGTGTAGTCTCTAAGCAATCTAGCCTCAAGAGCACTCTGGCATCTTAGCACGGTCTGCAACTCCCCTGGCAAAATGTTTATGAGAATTAGCCATATAATGTGTAGTCTCTAAGAAATCTAGCCTAAGGAGCACTCCGGCATCTTGGCATGGTCTGCAATTCCCCTAGCAAAATGTTGATGAGAGTTAGTCATATAATAAGTAGTCTCTCAGCAATCTAGCCTCATAATGTGTAGTCTCTAAGTAATCTAGCCTGGGGGAAATCTTTTGGCGAGCTTTTTAATGTGAGCTTTTTTACCATTTCCTTTGTTTTTGCGAGCTTTTTTTAGAAATCCATACATGTTTTTGTTATAAGAAAGATGGGGAGGTTAGAAAGAGAGGGAGAGAATATAGGATATGTTCATTTTCATAGCATGTGGGAGGGGTGGAAGAGTGTATACTATGCACAAGGGGGGGGAGGATATGAGTGGCAGTAGGAGGCAAAAAATTATGGAAGATATGTTTATATTCAAAGTAGAAGGGAGGAACTATGGGAGATATGTACATTTTAAAAGTGTATAATTTGAAACTTTTGACCTCATATTTGGATTCCTCGTCGAATTCCGGTCATTTTGAGTACCAACATGACCATATTCTGATAAAAATTGGAAAAATGGTGTTTTTGTCATTTTGGCCTGTTTGGGGCCTGTTTTGAGTCTGTGCTAGGGTGTTTTTGTCATTTTGGCCTGTTTGGGGCCTGTTTTGAGTCTGCGCTAGCGTAGAATCAAAACAGGCCCCAAACAGGCCAAAATGACAAAAACACCATTTTTCTAATTTTTATCAGAATATGGTCATGTTGGTACTCAAAATGACCGGAATTCGACGAGGAATCCAAATATGAGGTCAAATCTGTCAAATTATACACTTTGAAAATAAATAAATTTCCCACATGCTCTCCCTTCCCCTTTACATTTAGTAGATGAACATAACTTTCACATTCCTCATCCTCTCTCTCCTCCTTGCACTCCTCTTTGCATACCTTATAAGTTCCCCCTCTACGTTCTCCACTATGATAATGAATATATGTTCCAACTCCCCTCCCCTCCCTTCTCCATGCCACCTTACCCATGCGCCCGTCCCTCCCCCTTTCCTTTATCTCCCCTCCCCCCCCTCTCTCCTCTTAACTGCAACCACAACCCAAACTTTCAACCCACCCCACTCCATGACCCCCCCCTCTCTCTCTCTCAGGTGAATGAAAAGCTCGCAATATTCATGAAAATTGAAAAAAAGCTCATGACAAAAAGCTCACCAAAAAATCACACCCATCTAGCCTCAAGAGCACTCCGAAATCTTAGCATGGTGTGCATTTCCCCTAGCAGAATGTGTATGAGAGTTAGTCATATAATGTGTACTCTCTAAGTAATCTAGCCTCAGGAGCACTCTGGCATCTTGGTATGGTCTGCAATTCCTCTGGCAGAATGAACTTTATGAGAATTAGTCATATAATGTGTAGTCCCTCACCAATCTAGCCTCATAATGTGTAGATAGTAAGCAATCTAGCCTCAAGAGCACTCTGGCATCTTGGCACGGTATGCATTTCCCCTAATAGAATGTTTATGAGAATTACGAGAATAAGTCATATAATGTGTCGTCCTTAAGCAATCTAGCCTCAGGAGCACTCCAGCATCTTGGCACGGTCTACAATTCCCTTGGCAAAATGTTTATAAGAGTGTCATTTGTAAGACCCAAGCCGACGTCATATGAGCACCAAGACACATACATCCCAAGTCTCCCAATAATCTAGGATTGGGAGGATGAGTGGATGAGGGGATGCCAAAACTTCAGCAAGGTGTTCTACCCCAAACAAGCTCACCATTTTCTGTTGAAAATTCACTATGTCCAAACAAAATTACCACATGAAGTTCATGATGCGGAACAAAAGGTTGATTAGGAACAAATGGATTCCAAGGACGGAACATCTTAACCATATAAATGCATGTTATTACATAAGAACTCGGAGAACCCTAGCTCCATGGCATAATCATAGTAATAGCTCCTTGGCATTTCTTGGACCTTGACCTTTTTCTTGAACACTCTTTTCTTCTTGACCTTCAAAGGGATAGAGTTAGATGAACAACTAGATTCTAGCATTTTGTCAGTCGCTTGAGAGAATTCTCTAGAAGAGACTCACTTTTCACGTGTCTTCTTTTCCTAGGAGGAATAAAAGATAGGGCCCCCAAAGGCTTTGCTGCCATAGAGGATATAGGATGCGAAGCAGGGAGGAGGAGGCGGTGAGGTGGTGGTGGGCACGAAGCACAATGGAGGAGTGGATAGCGATGCCAAAAAACACGGTGTGCCGAGCGCAGAGGTAGCAGCAGGATCGGTGATGACATTGAGATAGATAGTAGCACGCAGAAAACATACAGACAACGATAGTAGGAGCAGGTGGTAGAGGCATGGGGCGGTGCTCGGTGACAAGCATAGGTGGCGGCGGCACAGGCAATGGTGAAAGCAGCGACAACAGTAGGACCGACAGCGGCGCGATGAATGCGGCACAGATGGCGAGGCATATGGTAGTGCAAATGGTGAGATAGCTAGACACAGTGCCCGAGAACGGTGCACAGATGGCGAGGTGACAGCGTGCACAACGCTTGATGGCAGCACGCAGATGGCGGGGCGACGATGCAATGTGAGACAAAGAGTGGGAGGTAGGAGGTGAGGGCGATAGAGAGAATGCGAGTGAGAGAGTGGGGAGAGGGGAGAGGAGAGAGGAGAGAGAGGGGAAAAAAATATAGAGGGAAGAGGAGAGAGAGAAAAAAAATCTAGAGAGAGAAAAAGTTTATAGAAAGAGAGAGGAGAGAGGAGAGAGAGGGGAGAGGAGAGAGGAGAGGAGGTGGGAAGAGAGAATTTGCACAAGAGAACTACCAAGTTGTTGAAGGTGGCATGATCCTAATACTTGGAGATTCGAATCCTAGCAGCCACACCATTTCTATTAACTAGAAAAGAAATCAAGGCATGAGGCTAAATGCTAGGCATGAGGATGTTCGAGGGCCATAGAGGGAAAGGGAACGTGAGGGGAGAAGCATTAGCATGGATGGGGAAAAGGGATTAAGAGGGGTGGGAATGAAGAGGGGAACTATGGCCGAAGGGGGAAGGGAGAGGGGGAAGAGGAGCATGTACATGATGGGAGGTGGAATGTAGATATGGAAACATCAAGGGAAGAGAGTCATGCTTTATTTAAAAGGAAGGAAGTATGGGGGAAATCAAAGTACTAGCATGGTGGCTTTACAAGAATGAGCGTGTCACATCAAGGAATAGCCCCTTCCTTTTATAGCCAAGCCTAGGAGGTCTCTCCCAATAAGTGCATCCTCCCACATGCATGGTGTGTATGGAGGAATCTCCCATGTGGGCTAGGTGGGTACGCACTCTCAATTGTGTGTGACAACCCTTTGCCTCACTTTTCCACATAAATCAAGCCCCATATCCCAAGTCTAAGATACTCCCTTGGTCTCTTCTCAATTTTATAATACGTTCAAACATCTAGGAGGACAAGTGGAGGGTTGGCACAAGGAATCTTGGCACCTCATTATTTAACTTGCATTCTTGGACTATCTAAGAGTGCTCTCAACAGAAGCAAGAACGAAAGAGGGAGAGAGAGAAACAGAGAGCCACACAAGTTTTGGTGGTTGCAGAACCAACCTAATCTTCTTTTTCATTCATTTATATATGTGTTTGAGTATTGTACAAAATCAGGGTAAAGGAACAGTGACCTTTAACCCCCACAACCTCCCACTTAAAGGACAATGTGCCTTTAAGGGAGAACAATCAGTGAGCATACTATCCAATGCCCATCAATACATGACAATACTCAAACCACTGACTAGGTAGACTCTTCGTCAGCATATCTGCAGGATCTGTATGAACCTTGACAAGCTCTATGTGCTTGTCCTCAAGTACCTCCCTGATGAAATGGTACCTGACCTCAATGTGTTTGGTCTTTGCATGAAAGATCGGATTTTGTGCTAGCTGAATAGCACTCATGGAATCACTATGCAATGTCGGTACACCTGTATGAATCCCCAAATCTCCCACTAGCCGATCAAGCCATATAGCCTCCTTGCAACCCTCTGTGGCTGCAACATACTCAGCCTGTGTGGTAGACAAAGCAACGCACTTCTGTGCACGAGATATCCATGACACTGCACCACCTACAAAGGTGAACACATAACCAAAAGTCGATCTCCTATTATCTACATGCCCTGCATAGTCTGAATCTGTGTACCCAAGTACACGCATGTCTCCTCTACCAAAGCAGATGCACATCTCCTTGGTGAACGTCATGTACCTCATGATGCACTTAACTACCTCCCAATGTCTCTTTCCTGGATTAGCCATATATCGGCTAACAATTCCCACTACAAATGCAATGTCTGGTCTAGTAGCTATCATAGCATACATAAGACTCCCAACTGTTGATGCATAAGGAACCTTGGCCATCATGGCCCTCTCCTCATCTGATTTGGGACTATCTGTATGACTCATTTTCACATATGGAGGCAATGCAGTACTCACTGCCTTCCCCCCCTCCATATTGAAATGCTGCAATACTTTTGTAACATACTCTTTTTGTGAAAGCCAAAGGAGTTTCCTACTCCGATCATGTGTGATGCGCATACCAAGAATATGACCTGCAAGTTCCAAATCCTTCATATCAAAGGCCTCATGCAACTTGGCCTTTAATGCATCTAGCTCATAAGTATTCTTGCTAGCCAATAGCATATCATCCACATATAGTGCCAAGATTATCAGGCTATTATCCTTAGCCCTTTTAGTATAGAGGCAGTGATCAATTTCACTCCTTCTAAAACCCTGGGATCGAATGAAAGCATCAAACTTCTGATACCATTCTCTAGGCGCTTGCTTAAGACCATAGAGACTCTTCTTTAGCTTGCAAACTAAATGCTCTTTGCCCTTTTCTTCAAAGCCTTCCGGCTGCACCATGTAAATTTCCTCATGCAAATCCCCATGCAAGAAAGTTGTCTTGACATCCATTTGCATAAGCTCCATATCCTCTGCTGCCACTAGTCCAAGCATGCATCTAAGTGTGGTCATCTTCACAACCGGAGAGAATATTGCATCAAAGTCCACACCCTTCTCTTGCTTGAACCCTTTAGCGACCAAACAGGCCTTGTACCTAGGCACATCATCACCTGTGACCTTTATCTTTTAGATCCATTTACATGGCAATGCTTTCTTTCCATGTGGCAAAGAAACCAAGTCCCAAGTCTTATTCTTCATAAGTAAACTCATCTCTGATTGCATAGCATACTCCCACTTGCATTGATCCTCGTGCATCATAGCCTCTCTATAGCAAGAAGGCTCCCCGCAATCAGTAAGCATCACATAGTCTACTCCTGGAACAAACCTATCAGGCGGTCTAGACACTCTAGATGATTTTCTCAAGAGCATTTCAGCTTGCTGTCCCACCTGCATATCAGCCACATTTGGCTTATCATTTCCACCAATAGATGATCCATCATCTACCCTTGATTGTATACCGTGGGAGTACTTTGTGGTACCATTTCTTGCACATTTGGTGCATGGACAGCTTGCTGTCTATCAACATATGTAGGTGGATTCACATCCTGAAAAGTGATTCTCCTCGTTTCCATATCCCTCATGGGTGCCTTATGCATCTTCTTCTCATTGAAGACTACATCATGGCTGCATATGATCTTCTTTGCTTCTGGATCCTAGAGACGATAGCCCCTCTCTCCACTTTCACCATAACCCAGAAAGATGCATTTCCTAGACTTAGGATCTAGCTTCTTTCGAAGCTCTTTTGGCACATGTGCATATGCCTCACACCCAAAGATACGCAAATGAGAGTAAGAGGGCTTCTTGCCACTCCATGCCTCTTCAGGAATACCACCATCCAAACTCTTACTAGGTGATCTATTGATCACATGCACTCCAGTCTTCATTGCCTCAGCCCAAAAACCACCAGAAAGACTTGCATTGGAAAGCATGCATTGCAACCTTTCTTGAATGGTACGGTTCACCTTTTCTGCAATTGGATTTTGCTCTGGAGTACAAGGGGATGTGAGCTCCCTCTTAATCCCACGTGTATCATAGAAATGCTGAAAGTCATGAGAGAGATAGTCTCTACCATTGTCAGTCCATAGGCATTTAAGCATTCTACCTGACTGATTCTCAACCAAGGCCAGCCATTTCTGAAATACCTGGAACACATCACTCTTCCGAGCTATAGCATAAGCCCACACTTTCCTAGTTGCATCATCAATGAATGTCACATAGTATTCAGCCCCACCTAATGACCGTGTAGGCATGGGACCACATACGTCTGAATGCACCAAATCAAGCATTTCAAACTCTTTCTTTCCTATTCTTTTATGGGCTGATTTAGTCTGCTTCCCATAGAGATAGTGCTCACAAAATTCAAAATCCGAGAAACTCAAATGCGATACATAACCCAAACGGCATAAGAGTTTCATTCCATTCTGGCTCATGTTCCCCAACCTACAATGCCACGAAGAAGTGCTTGGCTGCTCGGTTATTACAACAACATGATCAAATACCCCTGATACATGTAAGGGATACAAAGTCCCACACTTGGCACCCCTGGCCAAAAGAATAGAGCCCTTCTGAATTTTCCAAATCTGAAAGCCAAAAGTGGTGTGAAAACCAGCATCATCTAGCTGACCCACTGAAATAAGACTCTTGGTCAACTTAGGCACATGTCTCACATGTTTCAAAATAAATGCAGACCCATTTGCAAAAGAAAACTTTGTCACCTACTCCCACTATGTCACATGCATAGTCATTTCCAAGATGCACACAACCTGTCTTTCCACTGTCATAAGTGGAGAACCATTCCCTATGGTGAGTAACATGGAATGAAGCACCAGAATCAAAAATCCAATCCTGGGAATATGCATCATGTGAAGTGGTAAGCAACTCTGCAGATAAACTAGACATGAAGAGAACGTCATTGTCACTATCATGTGTGACTGCATTGATCTCCTCGATCTTCACTTTTTCTTTATCCTCCCTTGGACTCTCTTCCTTTTGATTTGCACCCCAATTTGCATTCTTTTTCTTATCCTTTTGCTCTCTTTTCAGCTTGTAGCAATCCTTTTTCATATGGCGCGTCTTGCCACAATGGTAACACTCAATGTTCCGTGCCCTGGATTTGCTATGAGACTTCCCTCTTTCTTGGGACTTCCCCCTGAACTGTGATCGCCCCTTTGCATTTTAAGGCTGCATTCTGCTTGTTGCCGTCCATAGACTTCCGCCTAATCTCCTCAGCCAACAAGCTACCCACAATATCATCAAATTTCAGTACTCCACCAGATGCAGAGTTACTGATAGCTGTACGGAAGGTATCCCATGAGGATGGCAATGAACATAAGAGAAATATTACCTTAGTCTCTGCATCAAAATTCATCCTCTGAGCCTGAAGCTTGCTAAAAATAATATTGAATTCATTCAAGTGAGAAGCAATGGAGACCCCTTCCTTCATCTGTAGCTCAAACAACCTCTTTATGAGGTAAACTTTATTAGAGGCAGTTTCCTTTGCATAAGTGGCACACAGTTTCTTCCACAAATCTTTTGTAGTTTGCTCATTTACTACTGTGAAATAAATTGACTCTGCAAGATGAAGTCTAATAGTAGATTTTGCTAATGCATCCAATCATTCCAATCATCCTCAGACATATTTGCAAGCTTAGCTTCAATCCTTGCCAAGGGTTTAATCTGCTTCTTTTGAATAAGCACATCCCTTATTTGTTCTTTCCACAAAGAAAAGTCTGCCCAATCAAACTTTTTAATGCTAAAAAACTCCTTTTCAGACATGGAAGAGGATGCCATGATGCAAATGAAGCAAAAATCCCAAATGCTAGTGCCTACAAGAGAGAATCACACCAAATACTAGGTGCACCCAAATGTGTATGCCACAATAGAGTGAAATATCACCAAAACTCATGTCTCAAAGCATCTGACTCATGTGCATATACTATGCATCCATATGAGCAAATCTGGCCCAAAAGAAAATGCCAACTGCAATGGCAATCCAAAATGCCAATAAGTGCCAAATGACTCAAGCATAAACACCATCCACTGGCATATGCATTAATAATATCTCATCCAAGAGAGCATAGCACTATCAGTGCATCACTTGCAATGTGTCAAAGCTGTCCCTCAGCATAAAATAGCATCCATGTGCAAAGCGTCCATAAAAATAGCATCCGACAAGGTAATTTGGACCTATCAGCGCATCCAATACGGACCGCAATGCATCCAAATGGCCTATAAATCATCCACTGCAACCCAATGCACACCATGAATGAGCGCACACTGCTCAAACTGCAACCAGAGTGATCTGCATAAGGTATGCTCAAGAAATCATAGTCCCACGGTAATGACCGCTACTGAAAATAGAAACTGAGATGCCTCAAAACATGGGCGCCATTGCATAATCGGACTTAGCAAGAAAATCTGCAAATATCTCTCTTGTGTCAGAACTACAAAATCCCAACCGATGAGTGAGAAATGGGAGTCAACACTTATCCACTGCCATGTGGCATAAATCTAAGGTTTCAAAACCTTAGAATGAAAAATGCATAACAGAGAGACGAAATCGAATACACAGAGATCTATAACTCTGAAAATCCTCCACCGAATCACGTAAGAACTGACAGGTAGGGGTCTTTGGGTGTTCAGATTGCAATGGGATAGATGGTTTTGGAAACTGTGGTCTCAATCACTAGGTCCAACACAAGGACTAAAAAAGCGTTTTTGGAAATAGAGCTATTTGTAAACTCCACCGAAGTGCGAATGATGAGCAACATAGAAGTTTTAGGACCTCCTGAGTCCACCGGAACTGACAGATTTGCAAATGGTTGCTCCAAACTTGAGTTCCAAGACCCGGGCAGAAAAACACAGAAACTGACACAGTGAGTCAAAAATCCAATGAAATGATCCTAGATTCAAGAATGAAGGTGTTTCCAAGCTCTTGAAGTGAAGTGGACACCAAAAGCAAGCAATAGTTGCCTCTACAAGTCAATACGGAGTCTCTGTCATCGAACGGAACAGGGAAAAGCTCAAAAAATGACTTTTTCTTTAAAAACACTTAACAGGCTCTCAAAAAACCACTTTGCAAAACCAAAGTGACTTTTCCAAAGGTTCCTCCAAGGTCTCTACACACTCGGATGCCAGTAAAGTCACCCACAAAGCTTCCCACAGAGCTTCTCCTTCCTCCCACAGAGCTGTTGAGCTTTAAGCATTCATGCACGCTCAGCTAGATCACCCGGGCTCTGATACCAGTTGAGAGTGCTCTCAACGGAAGTAAGAACAGAAGAGGGAGAGAGAGAAACAGAGAGCCACACAAGTTTTGGTGGATGCAGAACCACCCTAATCTTCTTTTTCATTCATTTATATATGTGTTTGAGTATTGTACATAACCGGGGTAAAGGCATAGTGACCTTTAACTCCCACACTATCTACACCCCCCCCACATGGGCCTATCCTACATGGAGGGAATAATCCAATATAATATCCATCTCTAGCTATTTTATATTACTTCTCCCATGGTCCTTGGGCCATGTCTCACTAAATGTAGGCATGGGACCGCCTAGGTGGAGGGGTGGCACATGAAGGAACCATGCCACCGTAACATTTTAAAATATTACTACCATGGATTATGTACAACACACCTATGGGTCCTCTTACGTGGAAGGGTGGCAAATGGTCATGCCGTGCCACCTCAACCTTGGGGCCTATGCACACCATATTTTACTATACTATTGCCACACATATAAGCACACACACATATTTATTCCTTTTACCTTGGTCAAATTTATCCATAATAGGACATGTGCACCCTCCACATGTAGACTTTTATCCTCCTCAAGCACAAAAACTTGCTTGCTGCAACTACTCCTTTTCATGTGTTTTAATGGAATTCCCAATTGTGACCTTTCACATCTCCCGTGAATGACCACACACACCCAAGATAGAGTGATCAACACACTAGGTATGGGCCACAGAGGTATTGCAAAACCACACAAACTGCTCTTTGATACCATTAGGATGTTGTCTTCAACCCTTGAAGCAAGGTGCATGATCACTCATAAATATGTAAGCATAGCAAGTGGGTTCAACAAAAGTCATTTTTAAAATCCCCTTTTTACATAAATTTCACATACATAAGGGTATCATATAAAGGGGGTATTTACAGATTGAATACAAAATTCATTTTTTAAATTTTTGATAAATTTATAGATAAGGGATTTTACAAATAGTCCTTGAATGCATGTGATATATATGGTTTATATGGATGATTTTTGCATGCTAGTTTCATTAAGAAGTGAAACTTTTATATTGGTGTCGAAAGTTGGTGCCCCAATAAGAATAAACATTTGAAACATTCACCCTAATAAGAATAAACTTTTATATTGGTGCCTTAATAAGAATAAACATTTGAAATATTCTCCCAGATTTGAAACTTTTATGAGAAAAAATTTAAAGGCATAATGAATGACTATAAATCCATTATATTTCAGCCTATCCATAGGATACTTGACTCTGGTAGACCTGCGCAAAATAGGCTCACTACAGGTGCTCTCAAAACATCCCTTGTCTTCCTTACTCCAGGTATAACAATAGAAGGAATACCCAACTCATCATCAAGGCTCTATTCTGAGCCTTTGGATTCACCATCCACATAAGAATGACCTGCATTCACATCAACCATGGGTTGATCTAATTTTTATTTTCGTTTTAGTGATACTTGCATACCACTATCTGCATTGCTTTGAGGAGATTCTCCTGATCTCAATCTTCCTGTCCATGACGAAGTATGTGAACCATTGCTAGAGGACACTATAGGTCCACTAATATTTTGTGATTGTTGTTGTGAATTCTGTGCAGCATTACCATTTTGTGCATCTACATCAACAATCACATTTACTGGTTTATACCAGCTGCTCATCTTGTTAGATATCAATGCTCCACTCTCATGTAGCTATGCGGGAACCAGCTAACTCTACTTGTAAGCCCCCATATGAGGAGAAGGCATTTGAGTAGCTTGGTTATCCGGTAGGTCTTGGTTTGGACACCAGATGGGGGCCATGTGTGGCTTGATGGCTGGATGGCTTTAGATAGAGTTGGCACACCGCCAACTAGGCTACATGCAAGTGCGAGAAGGTATCCCTTGACTGACCGCACTGAGGATAGATGGAGCATTTCTCGGGGCAGCCCACTCTCGGGTTGCGGGGCCTGTTTGGAGCCTCAGATGATCCCGGATGGCTGTGGGCCGACCCGAATGGCTGTGGGCAGCCCAATCTTGGGTTGCTCTGTTTTACGCACCGGTTCTATCATATGGTCGGTGGCCTATTTTGAGACCGACCGTCAGTCGACCGTTTTGGGCGGACTGGGTCGGCCACCCAATTGAGCCTAACCGACTACGACTGGTGGCTATATAAGAGCAAGCCCGTGAAGCCCATTTGATCATTGGCTATAGCAACCTTGATTCCTTAGCATTCAGCCTCCATCTTCTACTGTTTCTAGCATGCCATCGAAGCTTCTTTCACAGGAGTGCACGGCTGGGAGGCAGCACCATCTATTGTATCAATTCTACAGTAATTAAATTTTTTATTCTCCATACTATCTTGTTTTCTCTCTTGCATACGAGATCTTGTTATCTGTTGAGCACAGATGTTGTATTATTTTCTTCATGGTATCAAAGACTGGACTCTAGCAAGAAGATTTGGTAGTGTGTTTCTGTTGCGAGCAGATTGTGAGAGATGGCCCAGCCCATAAGACTGCGAATCCCACCGTTCGGCGAAAGCAGAAAGTTGGACGGCTCTAACTATCCTCTCTGGAAGTTTAAGATGAAGACCATCCTAAGCGCATATGAGCTTTGGGACACTGCTACTGGGGTGGACGTGAGGTCGATTCCGAGACCAGATCCAGCCAATGCAGGACAACAGATAGTACCAACTGCGGATGAGATTCTCACGTGGACAAGAAGAAATGCAGATGCACTGTGTTCTATTGTCTGCAGTGTTAGTGATTCCATCATGGCATTAATTCAACATGTCACCATAGCGGAGGAAAAATGGATGGTCTTGAAAAATCAATACGAGACCACGAATTAGACACGGATTCAGAATCTGGAGACTCAACTCATGAACGAAAAATTGTTTGAGTCTGAAGCCGCAAAGAAGTTCATCACTAGGGTGAAGAATCTGTGTGATCAGATGACTGCAATTGGCATCACCATCACCAGCAAGAAACTAGCACGAAGGTGCATACGGATTCTCCCACCAAAGTACGACGGTCTTGTTACGGCGCTAAATATGCAGAACAGAAATCTGCCCCTCAACTTTGAGGATTTCAGTGCGATGCTTTTGGAGGAGGAGATGCATCAAAAGATGAGGACTGGAGAAGATTCGGCTTTCTGGACTGGATCAAAGAAAGGTAAGGGTAAGGACTCTAGTAACCCATCTTCTTCTGATGATAAAAAGAGAAAGAATAAGATCAATTGCTTCTATTGCAACAAGGCAGGGCACAAGCAGAATGAGTGCCGAAAGAAGATTGCAGATGAGAAGAACAGAGAGAAGAACAGAGTGAAGAAAGAGTCTAGCAATAGTGCGCAGGCAGTACCTATAGAGCTGTTCGTAGCGATTGAGGAGATTTGCATGGAGGCAGTTCATGTACCTGCGGATGAACCTTGGATCATTGACAGTGGTGCATCGTGCCACATGATCAGTCGGAAGGATTGGTATACCTCTCTATAGCCAGTAGGGAATGACATCATGGTAGCAGTCGGCAATGATGCAAAATGTCCAGCAAAAGGAAAAGGTACGATTGCTCTCAAGGCAGATGGAGTTGTAAAATAGTTGTCCGATGTTCTTTATGTGCTAGATATCAAGAGAAACTTGTTGTCCATTTCTACGATCACGGATCGGGACCTCAAAGTTCAATTCAATAAGAATGGTGCACAGATCCTGGATCTTCAAGGAAAGGTCATTGGTAAAGGTACACGGCGCAACAACATTTAGAACTCTCAGCTTTTAGTGCTGGAGCAGATGTGAAGAACACTAAGCTGTGGCATGAGAGGTTTGGTCATCTAAACCTTAGTTCTTTGAAGGAGATGCATAAAAGTGGAATGATTGCAGACCTACCAGAAATTTTAGATCTACCCGATGTATGTGAAGCTTGCATGATGGGGGCAAGCAGCATCGGCAGCCCTTTCCTAAAGAGGCCAGCACGGCAAAGGCTCCTCTAGAGCTCGTTCACACGGACCTCTGCAGAAAGATGGAGACAGAAGCTTTGGGTGGTTCCTTCTACTTCATGACACTGATCGACGACTATAGTAGAAGGATATGGATATACTTCCTGAAGACGAATAACGAGGCATTCAGTAGGTTCAAGGAATGGCATGTAATGGTCGAGAAATAATTGGGGAGGAAGGTGAAGAAGCTGAGATCAGACAGAGGTGGAGAGTTCACATCGACTGAATTTGAAAGTTACTACAAAAGTCACAGAATCAAGAGGCAGAAACCCCCGCCACATACATCACAGCAAAATGGAGTAGCAGAATGCAAGATGCACGTCATCTGCAAAATGGGCCGGAGTATGATGAAAGGGAAAGATTTGCCAAAGACTTTCTAGGCTGAAGCATGTAACAGTGTAATTTACAACCTCAATTGTAGCTACACGAAGGCTGTGAATGGGATGACTTCACTGCAAGCCTTTTCTAGTAAGAAACCTTCAGCTGCACATTTCAAAGTTTTTGGATGTGACTGTTTTGTGCATGTCCCTGATGCTACCAGGACCAAATGGGAACTGAAGAGCCAGAAGTGTATTTTCTTGAGCTACAGTGAAGAGGCGAAGGGTTACTGTCTCTATAACCCTATTACCAAGAAGGTAATTGTAAGTCGTGATGTGGTCTTCTCAGAATAGCCGCATCAATTGAAGGAGGATGCTTCCTTCCCAGACAACCAGGACCAAGATATCCATCCAGTACCACAACCAACAGCAGACCGAACTCCCCCAACAGTGCTTGGGAGGATTCAAGACAAAGAAGATGAAGAAGAGCTTGCAGAACCACAATGGAAACGGCCATTCCCAAAGTGGGTAAAGTAGCTTTTGGACGGTAGAGAACCTCCAACCATTGAGGAGGAACCATCCGAACACCACTGGTCCAAGAGATTAGAGGAGCAAAGAAGGGTGCAGGAACACTTGGTCAACTATGCTTTGATGACAGAAGTGATTCGTGCTGATAAACCCAAGTGTCCACAGGGCGATGATAGGTGGATGGAGGCTATGTAGTCAGAGTATGGCTCCATAATGAAGAACAACACTTGGGACCTTGTGGATCGACCACCAAAGCACAAGGTAATCGGAACCAAGTGGGTATACAAGATCAAGTACAAGTCCGATGGCACGTTGGATAAGTACAAGGCTCGGCTCATGGCAAAAGGATTTGCATAGGTACATGGTTTTGATTATCAAGATACTTTTGCTCCCATAGCTCGAGTAACCACAATTCATAGTGTTTTGGCTTTAGCTGCCTAGGGAAGTTGGCTCGTGTTTCAGATGGATGTGAAATCCGCCTTTCTGAATGGAGATATCAAGGAGGAGGTATACATGGAACAACAACCAGGTTTTGAGATCCCCGGTTCAGAAGGTAAAGTCTGCAAACTGAAGAAGGCACTTTACGGGCTGAAACAGGCCCCACGAGCATGGTACCAGTGAATTGATGCCTACTTTCTACAAAACGGGTTCAGGAAGAGCCCATTTGATGCAAATTTGTATATCTTCAGAGAAGGAGGCAGGTGTATGATCATGGTCCTTTATTTGGACGACCTTGTCATAACAAGGAACCATGAAGAGAAGATCTCACAGATGAAGCATTTGCTAGGAAGAGAGTTTGAAATGATAGACCTCGGACTGATGCATTTTTGTTTGGGGATTGAAGTTTGGTAGGAGCCGAAACATATCTTCATTTCACAGCTGAAGTATGCTGGAGAGATACTAAAGGCATTTGGCATGGCTGAGTGCAAAACAGTTGGTACCCCTATGGAGGTTGACGTGAAGCTCTCAAGCGAGGATTCATCACCACTGGTGGACGAAGCGCAGTTCAAAAGGCTTGTGGGAAGCTTGATCTACCTGTGCAACACACGGTTGGACATCAGCTTTGCGATTGGTGTACTTAGCAAGTTTTCCAATAATCTCGAGAGAACCATTGGAGTGTAGGGATGCGGGTGCTGAAATACATCATTATGGCATCACCTATACCAAGGGTAACATCTTGACCAGATTCTGTGACTCGGATGGGCAGGAGACGTGGATAGCAGGAGATCAGTGATAGGGTACTGTTTCTCACTTGGATCTGGAGTTGTGTCATGGGTCAGCAAGAAGCAACCCACAATTGCTCTTTCTTCTACCGAGGCCGAGTACAAATCTGCATGCTTTGCTTCTTGCGAGGCAGTGTGGTTGAGGAGGATTTTGGGGACATGGGTGCAGTGTAAAACAAGCCTACACAGTTATCATGTGACAATCAGAGTTGCATGGTGATTGCAAAGAACCCGGTGTCCCACGCTCGCACAAAACACATTGAGATTCAATATCACTTTGTACGTGAGCTCATCATGGATGGAGAGGTCGACTTGGTGTACTGTACGACTACAGAGAATGCTACGGACATCTTCATGAAGGCTCTTGGAAGAGACTTGTTGGAGAGGCATCTTCATCGACTTGGCATTGGGCCGAAAAAGTAAGTTCACTTGCAGGTGGACATTGAGGAGGGTGTTAGCTATCAATGCTCCACTCTCATGTAACTACGCGGGAACCAACTAACTCTACTTGTAAGCCCCCATATGAGGAGAAGGCATTTAAGTAGCTCGGTTATCCGGTAGGTCCTGGTTTGGACACCAGATGGGGGCCATGTGTGGCCTGATGGCTGGACGGCTTTAGATAGAGTTGGCACACCGCCAACTAGGCTACATGCAAGTGCGGGAAGGCATCCCTTGACTGACCACACTGAGGATAGACAGAGAATTTCTCGAGGCAGCCCACCACTCTCGAGTTGCGGGGCATGTTTGGAGCCTCAGATGATCCCGGATGGCTGTGGGCCGAATGGAGAGCGTAGGTTAGTTGCTCTATTTTGTGCACTGATTCTATCGTATGGTCAGTGGCCTATTTTGGGACTGACCCCCAGTCGACCGTTTTGGGCAGACTGGGTCGGCCACCCAATTGAACCTAACCATCGACTACGACTAGTGGCTATATAACAGCAAGCCTGTGAAGCCCATTTCATCACTGGCTACAGCAACCTTGATTCCTTAGCATTCAGCCTCCTCTTCTACTGTTTCAAGCATGCCATCGAAGCTTCTTTCACAAGAGCGCATAGCTGGGAGGTACCGCCATCTATTGTATCAATTCTACAGTGATCAAATTTTTTATTCTCCATACTATCTTGTTTTCTCTCTTGTGTACGAGATCCTGTTATCTATTGAGCACAGACGTTGTATTATTTTCTTACACATCTCATCAAAAACAACATCTCTGCTCATTGTAAACTTACGAGTAGAAGGATTATAGCATCTATACCCTTTCTGTTGCAAAGAATATCCAATAAAGATGCACTTCTCAGCTTTTGGATCCAACTTGGATCTCAACTCATCTGGCACATGAACATAGGCAATGCAACCAAAAACTTTCAAATGAGAAATATCTAGTTTCCTACCAGTATACCTCTCCTCTGGCATCATGCCATGTATTGCTACAGTGGGAGTCCTGTTCATTATGTAGACTGCTATAGCAACTGCTGTGAAGATAGTGGGAGAGAAGGAAGGAGTCTCACTTGTGGCTTTCTCACATACACAATGGGGGAATCAACACAAAGGTGGAGGCTGAAAATAGTTTTCCTCTTCTTAGTTGTGAAAGCCAAAAAGAACTCTAGTCAAAGAAATAGAAGAACCCTATATGTGGGTCTCAAACCAAACTCAACTAACTAAGGTGGCATACTAATTGAGCCACAAACTAGAGTACATAAGGATAGCTGTCATCCAGCTATTATTCATGGGCAGTGTACCAACCGCATCTGCAGCTAACAAGTCGGTGATATAAATGCACAATGGTTACCCTGGCATATCACGAGTGGAGCTTGATATCTCAACACTCCCCCTCAAGCTCAATCCCATTTCCTGCACACCAAGCAGGTCTCTGAACTTGCACAACTTCTCTGCGACCAATGCCTTCATGAATATGTCAGGGACCTGATCCTCTGTGCTAACATAAACTAGATCAATAAGACCTAGTAAAACCTTCTCCCGCACATAGTGATAATGCACCTCAATGTTCTTTGTTCTAGCATGATAGACTGGGTTATTTGCCAAGTGTATACTGCTCATGTTGTCACAATAAATGACAACTGGCCCATCTGTAGACTGATGCATATCATAAAGTAGCTTATGCAACCAAGCTACCTCACATGCAGCCATTGCTGCACCCCTATACTCAGCCTCTGTGCTCGACAAGGCAACTATAGGTTGTTTCTTGCTGCTCCAGGTGACTGTAGCACTCCCAAAAGAGAACACATATCCATTGGTAGATCGTCTATAAAAAATACTACCAGCCAAATCAGCATCAGTGTATCCATGCAACTGTATCTGAACCCCAGTCTCATAAAATAGGCCATACTGCAATGTGGACTTCACATACCTGAATATGCGTCTAGCTGCATCCAAATGTGATTTCCTTGGAGCCTGCATAAACTGACTTACCAAGCCAACAACATAGCTCAAATCTGGCCTAGTAATAGTCATATAAATCAAACTTCCTACTATGCACCTATACATAGTAGGGTCTTCCAGAAGCTCACCTGCATAAGCTCACCTGCATCTGCGCTCAGGTTACATTCAGCTCCAAAGGAACGGAAATAGGCTTACAGCCTGTCATCCCATATTTGGACAGCATGTCCAATCCATACTGCCTCTGCAAGAGCCATATCCCACTTGGTGATCTAATCACCTCAATGCCCAAGAAATAACGCAGCTCTCCCAAATCCTTCATCTCAAACTTCTACTTCAATAACATTTTCACATGAAGGATATCTTCATCACTATCACCTGTGACGATCAAATCATCAACATAAATGACAAGCAGCATAGTACCTTTCTCTATTTTTCTCACATAAAGTGAGAAATCTGCCTTGGAAATCTGAAAGCCAATATCCTATCTTGTCAGACCATGCTCTAGGTGCTTGCTTCAAGCCATACAAGGTTTTCTTCAACCTGCAAACAAACTCAGGATGAACAGCATGAACATAACCTAGTGGCTACTCCATAAAGACCTCTTCTTGCAAATCACCATGCAAGAAGGCATTCTTTACATCCATCTAATGTAAAGACCATCCCTTTGATGCAGCCATAGCAATGACTGCTCTTACGGTTGCCATCCTTGCAACCGGACTGAATGTTTCTTCACAATCAATGCCATATGTCTGTGCATACCCCTTGACAACTAATCTTGCGTTGTATCTATTCACACAACCATCTCCATTGTGCTTCACCTTATGAACCTACTTACAGACAATTGCATTCTTGTCTTTAGGCAAAGGCACCAATTTCCATGTAGCATTTGCTTCCAAGGCATCCATTTCTTCATCCATGGCTTTCTCCCATTTTTCTTTTCCCATGGCTTGCTCAAAAGAAGTGGGTTCTGGTTCTTGTATCACTTTGACCATATAGGCATAGTGAATGGCTGTAAATCCATCATATTTCAGCCTATCCACAGGATACCTAGCTTTGGTAGACCTGCCCAAAATAGGCTCACTTCTAGGTGCTCTCAAAACATCCCTGGTCTTCCTTACTCCAAGTGTAAAGACAGAAGGAATACCCAACTCATCATCAATGCTCTGTTTTGAGCCACTAGATTCACCATCCACATAAGAGTGACCTGCATTCACATCAAACATGGGTTGATCTACCTTCTCTTTTCCTTTTCGTGATACCTGCATACCACTATCTGCATTGCTTTGAGGAGATTCTCCTGATCTCAATCTGCCTATCCATGGCGAAGTATGTGAACCCCTGCTAGAGGACACTGCAGGTCCACTAATATTTTGTGATTGCTGCTGTGAATTCTGTGCAGCATTACCATTTTGTGCATCTACATCATCAATCACATTTACTGGTTTATACCAGCTGCTCATCTCATCAAGAATAACATCTCAGCTCACTGTAAACTTACAAATAGAAGGGTTATAGCATCTATACTCTTTCTGCTGCAGAGAATAACCAATAAAGATGCACTTCTCAGCCTTTGGATCCAACTTGGACCTCAACTCATCTGGCACATGAACATAGGCAATGCAGCCAAAATTTTTCAAATGAGAAATATTTGGTTTCCTACCAGTATACATCTCCTCTGGCGTCATGCCATGTATTGTTGTAGTGGGAGTCCTGTTCATTATGTAAACTGCTGTAGCAACCGCTTCAGCCCAATAATAATCTGGTAGGTCTTTTTCATTTAGCATGACCCGAGATACCTCTCCAATATGTCTGCTTTTCCTTTCTGCAAGTCCATTTTGCTGTGGGGTATGATTGCATGAATATTGCTGCTTTATGCCATGCTCCTACAGGAACCTTGCAAACTCATTTGAGACGTACTCTCCCCCTCCATCTGACCTCAGGCATTTTATTTGCAGGCCTGTTTCTTTTTCAACCATAGCTTTAAAAGCTTTGAAATGCCCAAACACTTCACTTTTCTTTTTCATAAAATACACCCACACTTTTTTGCTGTAGTCATCAATAAAAGTGACAAAATAATGATAGCCTCTAATAGATGCAAATTTAGTAGTCCACACATCAGAGTGGATTAATTCCAATGGCTTCTTACTCTCTTGAACATGTCTAGGAAATGGTTTCCTTGCCTATTTTCCAAATTGACAGGCTTCACATACCTTATGCATTTCTGCAACCTTGAATTTAGGCAATCCTGCAATAATATTTTGGGCCTGCATTGATTTAAGTCACTGTACATTAACATGACCAATGTGTTTATGCCAGATATCAATATCTGCAACTACACCGGTCCCATGTGCAAACATTGCTACACTCAATTGAGGCATGTCCGCATCCAACGTAAACATTATGCCCTTCTTCTTTCCTTTTGCTATCAAGTGATTGTTATTTTCCATATCCTCAACAAAGCATCCATGAGGATTAAATCTGACCTGCAAGCCCTGCTCAACCATTTGACCAACTGAAACCAGGTTCGTGGTGATATTTGGGACATGAAATACATGAGACAAGTATTTCTTTTTCCCATCCTGCATAGACAAAGGAATTTTACCAATCTGCACAATCGGATGTGCAGTATCATCACTAGTCTCCATAAATCCTGGTCTTTCCATTTTCCTTGCATCCTGCATCCATTCTCCATGACCTGTCATGTGGTTTGACGCACTTGAGTCAACATACCACACATCATTGCTTTCTTCTACACTTGTCACAAAATTGGCCATGTGCTGCACCATAAACAGATGCTCATTTCTGTCATCACCTTGTCTACTAGAAGATGCATAATTCCCTTGTTGCAATTTTCCATTCATGATGTCATTCTGCTTTTTATAGCAGTCTTTAGCCATATGACCCATTTTACCATAGTAGTAGCATTCAACATTGCTGTTTGCATTTTGGCCTCTCTGCCATCCACCACGACCTCTTTGGCTCCCCCTGCCTCTAGAGCTACAATGTCCTCCTCCATAGGACTGGTTTTCTTGAGTTTGTTGCATATTTTGATTTCTACCACGGCCTCCAGTTCGGCCTGCTCTACCTCTGCCTCTACCTCTACTTCTTCCAACATTTAAGTAGAAGATAGTTTCTTTTGAAGTTCCTCCTGAAGAAGATGCACCACCATTTCTCTGCTCTTTAGAAATTAGAAGAGCAAACAACTCCTCAAAATTAGGAAATTTTTCACTGATGGCAATGGATGTCCAGAATTGTGCATAATCCTTTCCTAGACCATTCAAGGTCACAGAAACTAAATCGTCATCTTCCACTGGCGACCCAATGGAAGCAAGTGCATCTACAATTTTCTACACCTTCATGTAGTAGTCATTGATGCTCATATTTTCTCTCTGCACATTGTGCAACTCCTGCTTGAGCTGCATTTTCTTGGCTTGCGTATTTGTGCTATACATTTTTGCCAAAGTATCCCATGCCTCCTTTGGCATACTTGCATCCTGAATATGCACAATCATAGAATCTGAAATATTGATAGATAGCCAGTACATAACTTTTCTGGCTCTCTCATGCCATCCTTTAAATGTCTGCATTTTGTGTTGATTGGGAACATTGAGAAGAACTGAATCTTCTTCATTTCCTGTAATGAACTCCCAATAGCCTTTTCCCATAAGGAAATTTGTCATTCTAAACTTCCATGCTTGGAAGTTGTTCTTGTCAAGCTTTTTAGTGACAATCTGTCAAAGAGAATCAGACCCCATTACAGAACACTGCAAGATATTCTGTCACTGCAAAAAACACAGCTTCTGCCTCACAAGGGCAAATTTGCAAAACTAACAAAAGTGGTATTTGACCACACAGTCACTTTCTAGTGACGATTATGCATGATCAGGCAATAAGGATGATTTTGTAACTCCCAATAACTCTGCGCATAGTTATATGATGCAATTTCTGCAGCAACTTTTCACCGACCTGTGGAGTAGTGGTCGCACAGCAAAAGCACGGCCTTTTTCTCAGTGCTTGTGGAGAACTTCTGCCTCCGAAACAAGCCCTGAAATGCCCTCTTGCCACACCGCGAAGGGCGTCTCAATCTGAGACAATGCACTCTTGCACTTTTCGACTGTGCTACCTACAGAGATTTGCCCCCAAACTCGAAAAAGGAAAGCAACACTGGTCCTCTTACTAGGACACCATGAACTTGGTTTGCTGTCTTGAGCTCCTTACCACGAACCAGGCTTTGATACCATGTGAAGATAGTGGGAGAGAAGGAAGGAGTCTCACTTGCAGCTTTCTCACATACACAATGGGGGAATACACACAAAGTTGGAGGCTGAAAATAGTTTTTCTCTTCTTAGTTGTGAAAGCCAAAAAGAACTCTAGTATAAAGAAATAAAAGAACCAAACTCAACTAACTAAGGTGGCATACTAACTGAGCCACGAACTAGAGTACATAAGGATAGCTGTCATCCAGCTATTATTCATGGGCGGTGTACCACTGTACATCTGCAGCTAACAAGTCGGTGACATAAATGCACAACGGTCACCCTAGCATATCACGAGTGGAGCTTGATATCTGAACAACTACTTCAGCCCAATAAAAATCTGGCAGGTCTTTTTTGTTGATCATGGCACAAGATATGCCTGTTTTTCCTTTCTGCAAGTCCATTTTGCTGTGGGGTATGACTACATGAATATTGTTGCTTTATGCCATGCTCCTGTAGGAACCTTGCAAACCGATTTGAGAGGTACTTTCCCCCTCCATCTGACCTTCGGCATTTTATTTGAAGCCTGTTTCTTTTTCAACCATAGCTTTAAAGCTTTGAAATGCCCATGCACTTCACTTTTCTTTTTCATAAAATACACCCAAAATTTTTTGTTGTAGTCATCAATAAAAGTGATAAAATAATGACAACCTCCAATAGATGCAGTTTTAGTAGTCCACACATCAGAGTGGATTAATTCCAATGGCCTCTTACTCTCTTGAACATGTCTAGGAAATGGTTTCCTTGCCTAAGAAGCAATAAGATTTGGCCACATGGCCAAATCTGCTCAGACCTTGGTGCTTTCAAAGAAGCTAGCAAGATTTGGATGCACGGCCAAATCCTTCGAGACCTTGGTGCCTTCTTTCAAAGCATTGAGAAGATTTGGTTGTGGCATTCTTTCAAACTTGGGGAGATTTGGTTGTGTGGCCAAATCTTGTAGGCTTCTTTCAGAGCACTAGGGTATGGGGAGTTTTGGCCGTGCAACCTCCTCTTGCGTGCTTCTTTCAAATCACCAGGTTCTAGGAGATTTGGTCGTGTGGCCAAATCTTTCAAAGCATTAGGGTTTGGGAAGATTTTGGCGTGCTGCCAAATGTTGCTAGCTTCTTTCAGATCACTAGGAAGATTTGGCCACATGGAAAAATCTTCAAACGTTAAATTTAAAAATTGAAAATCCAGATTTTATTTAAAGTTCAAAATTCAAAATTTAAAATTTAAAATAAAAAAATCAAATTTGAAATTTCAAAATTTCAAGTTTCAAGATTCAAAATTTGAAATTCAAATCTAGAGATCCTACTTTCAAAAAAATCGTACATGCTTTTCATGATTCATACTATTACACTTTAAAATCATACTATTACTTTAAAAGCAAACCAGAAAATCTAAAACTATTAAAAAACCAAAACTTTAAAAGGCAAAGCTAAACAAACCTTAAAAGTTAAACCTATGAGAAGGAATTGAATTCATCTTCATGGGGGATCAAGTGCTAGGCTCACCTTGTTCTCTCCCTTCCTAGATCTCAAATGTGTAACTAGGGTGGTTTGAGAGCCTTAGGACAGTGTCTTAGATGGGGTAGTTCTTGGAAAACACTCCTCCATCCTTGGTTAACTAATTGCAAGCAAAAAAGTCCAAAACTATGTCAAAATAAGAGGTCTCGAGAGGCTCCCCATCCCAGTTTTGTCCTAACAGTGTGTACTTAAGTATGTAGGCTTTAAACTTCCATTACCAATTCAACTCTCCATACATTCCACACACAATAGTTGGATTAGAAAGAGGTCCTTTTTTTTTTTCTTTTTGGCTCTGCATGCTTTTGGGGGGATTGCTCCTTTCCCCCCAAAGCACGCTTTTTTGGGGGGGATTGTTTCATCTTCCTCACCCCGTGGCCGAAATCCTCCTATCACTATGCTCCCCTTGCTTCTTCTTTCCCTCTGTGCTCGAATCTCCACCGTTTGGATGAAATCCTCCTATCACTACGCTCCCCCTTGCTTCTTCTTTCCCTCTGTGCTCGAACCTCTTGCGCACCCTCCGTCCTGCGTGCCCTCTGTTCTTCTTGCTCGAACCTCCACCGTTTGGCCGAAATCCTCCTGTCTTCTGTGCGCGCCCTTAGTCCTTCTGCCGCTCGCCTTGGCGAAACCTTCTATGCACCATGGAATCCCCTCTTTGTGCTCCTCTCTCCTGGTCCATCCCCTCTTGCACACCCTCTTGCTCCTCTTCACGAACCTTTCTGCATGCCTTGGAGTGGAAATCTCCTCTCCTCTTGCACGAAATCCCCTCCGTCCTTCTGCCGCTCCTCTTGATGAAATCCTTCTGTTCACCCCTCGGTCCTCCTTCCACTCCTCTGCACGAAATCTCCTCTCCTCTTGCACGAAATCCCCTCAGTTCTCCTTCCACTCCTCTACTGGATGAAATCTCCTCTTGACGCTCCTCTCTCTTGGTACAACTACTCTCTCTACAGCACCAATCCTCTGCTGGATGAAATTCTCTCTTGATGCTATAGCTACTCTCTCTACAGCTCCTACAATTGCTTGAAATCCAAAGAGCACAAGCTCATGAACAACAATGGCTACTCAATCATCCAAGTAAGAAAACGAAAGAAATCGAAAGTGTACTTAATTCATGCATGTTCTCCATTTTTTCCATTTTGGAACACCACGATTTGAAAGAAAGAGTCTTGTAAAAGTAGGAATCTTGAAGTGTGATTTGAAAGTAGGGTCTTTAGTATATAATTTGACTTTCAGATCTTGAAATTTGAAATTTGAATTTTGTATCTAAGATTTTGAATTTTGAATTTTGAATTTTAAATTTTGAATCTAAGATTTTGAATTTTTCAGATTTGAAATTTGAATCTTAAGATTTGAATTTTGAATTTTAAATGGGGAGATTTGGCCATGCAGCCAAATCTTCTGGCTTCTTTCAAAACATACAAGATTTGGCCGTATGGCCAAATCTCCCTAGACCTTGGTGATTTGAAAGAAGCTATAAAGATTTGGCATCACAACTAAATCTTCCTAAACCTTGCTGCTTTGAAAAGATTTGGCCACACAACTAAATCTTCCTCGATACTCGTGACTAGAAAGAAGATAGCAAGATTTGGCCGCATGGCCAAATCTCCCTAGACCCTCGTGATTAGAAAGAAGCTAGCAAGATTTGGCCGCACGGCCAAATCTCCTTAGACCCAGGTGATTTAAAAGAAGCTAGAAAGATTTGGCATCACAACCAAATCTCCCCAACTCCTGCTGCTTTGAAAAGATTTGGCTGCATGGTTAAATCTCCCTAGACCCTTGTGATTAAAAAGAAGCTAGCAAGATTTGGCTGCATAGTCAAATCTCCCTAAACCCTCGTGACTTATAAAAAGCTAGAAGATTTCGCATCGTAGCCAAATCTCCTCAAACCTTAGTGATTTGAAAAGATTTGGCTACACGGCCAAATCTCCCCAAACCCTGGTGCTTTGAAAAGATTTGGCTGCACGGCCAAATCTCCCCAAACCTGATGCTTTGAAAAGATTTGGCCGCACGGCCAAATCTCCATGGACCCTTGTGATTAGGAAGAAGCTAGCAAGATTTGACCGCACGCAAATCTCCCCAAACCCTGGTGCTTTGAAAAGATTTGATCGCATGGCCAAATCTCCATAGACCCTCGTGATTAGAAAGAAGCTAGCAAGATTTGGCCGCATGGCCAAATCTCCCTAAACCCAAGTGATTTAAAATAAGCTAGAAAGATTTGACTGATTTGAGAGAAGCTAGCAAGATTTGGTTGCACAGCCAAATCTCTCCAGACCTTAGTGCTTTGAAAGAGGCCCACAAGATCTGGCCACAAGGCCAAATCTCCCCAAACTTTGGTGCTTTGAAAGAAGCCCATATGATTTGTCCACACATCCAAACCTCCCCTTCCAGTGCTTCGAAAAAAGCCCATAATATTTGGCCGCACAGCCAAATCTCCCTAAAATCTAGTGCTTTCTCAAATCTACTACTATGTCTAGTGTCAATTCTAGATTCTATTTTAGATATGTTTATCGATAATGTGTTTTGTCTAACATTAAAGATTATAAAGATGATAGTTTGTATATTGCTTGGGTTTTTTATAGGAAAGACACAAATGTGAAGAAGGTTGAGAAAGTTGTAAGTGGATTTGGAGGAAAAAGCATACCTTGGTACTTTGACATATATAGTATTGAGGGAGCATAGTTGACACGAGTTCACTTATTTGTTTTGTTACCTAATAAAAGTGCATACACTTGTGTTGGATTGGTACATCAAATCACTGAAGATGTGGTTGGAAAAGAGGGATATATTGGATTGTTGATCATTATAAATCAAAATAAGAAGTTTCTCTTGGATCCCAGCGATTATGAAGCATCTCGTATGAAGTCTAATGTAGATGACAACATGCACTCAAGAGGCTAGATAAGTGTTGAATCAATTGATGGAAATGAAATTGACATAGTGACAACAATCATTGAATCATATCGCAAAGTTTTAGCAACATTAAAGAAGCGTAAGAGTGGGGAAGATAGTGGGGAAGGAACAAAGAAAGGAAAGTCAACTATGGTTCAAGCACTAGGTGGTAGCGGAAAAGGGGCAAAGAAAGGAAAGCTAACTATAGTTGATGTACCACAAGAAGGAACACTTACAGAGGGTATGCTAGTAGTTGTGAAAAGAAGCAGTGGTAGTGAATTGGAGCCAAGTGGAAAGGTCATAGGAAAAAAAGGGCAAAAGAAACCATCAGGCTTGGTGGAATATGAAAAATACTACCCATTCGGGTTGCATGCAACATTTCCAATTCCAGTTGCAAGATGTCAAAAAGCTCCTCCGAGCTATGTATATAGAGGGTTGAACAAAGAGCATGTGGAGAAGCTTGCTGCAGACTTCGGTTACAACTCTAGGCCTCCTGCTACTGTAGTGGATTTAATGCCTTTCAATCCTGAAACAAAGCAGCCCCTGGAAAGGGTAGATAAAAAGGATTTAACCAAGTGCCACTACTGGATACTATCTAGACAACATTCAATATATGCTACTAAAATATTCACATCTAATGATGATAACAGCACGGCCCAAAGAAAGAACTACTACCGCACCCGCCAGGCGAGGATTGTAGTGAACTGTCCTGCATGCTTTTGTGTGGAGATATCAAAGATGGCAAACCTAGAGTCTCAAAATATCTTGAGACAATCTCCATACATTGATATACTTAAGCAGGTGAGGGGACAATGGATTCTCTTTAACAGACCCAAGAAAGCACAACAAGGGCTTGCAAAAGGACATCCAGATTGTGAGAATTGGGATGTAAGTACAGATTTTAATTAGGAATCATTTTTTACAAGTCTATTTTCTTAATTATTGCATTCTAATGGATTCATATATTTTGCAGGCTTTCATTGACACTGGCAAGGTAACATTGGGCAATAGCTTTGCCATGAAGGATGTACATATGATAATCACAAGCGATGCCATCTATGATGGTTGGATCTCCATCCTTGAGGATTACATTGCAGGCAAATATTCACAAGATGGAAAATGCCGTAGGCAACCCACAGTCTCAATGTTTAGATGCTTGCGTGGATTGAGTGATGATCAAATTGGTCAAATTCAAAATGACATTAAGGAAGGTAGAGTAGTCATAGCTAAAACAAAGACTCATGCCATGATTCTTGATATTGAAGGACGAGCTATGAAGATCAAGAGAGATGCTACACTACAAGAAGAACTTTATATGTTTATATCGACAGAATGGCCTTCTTTAATGTTAAAAAATTGGGATGAGTGCAGATTACATTTTAAAATTACTCCAGAATTGTATCATCGGATTCATGGTTGCTCTAACTCATGGTTAAAAGTGAAGCTTCAATAGGGCAAGGAAACTCCACCATTGTCTGATGCTGCAAAGGGGTATCTGAGGTGGATTATGGGACAAAGTGAAGGTGCAAGTCATGGACCGAATTCCACCCGGCCTTGGAGGTTCTACACAGTCGGTTCAAACGTGGAGGGAATGGAATTTATACATAATGTGTACCAAGAGCCAATGGCAATAGGGGTTGCCTTTTTGGATGTAATGTATGGACCAAGCAGAAGTAGAAATTGGAACGAGGATCGCTTTAAGTGTTTGTTGAAAAGGTTGATGACAATCGCTTCTCCCCCAGTGCAATTCCTTCTTGTGGTGTTCTTGACCATGGATCATGTATCATGTTTGAACAATGCATTAAATAAGACATGCGGACAATATAAAATACACTTCGGTTGCCTTAATTTTGAAACTGCAGATATATTTGTCACTGGATCTATGGATGGCTTAATTGCCTGCGTACTGGTAAGCAAGGAAAAGCATTTCAACGATATTGAGCGCTATACCAATGCACAATGTAAGCCATCAATATATGTTGCAGATGAAAAATATGAAAAATCGAGTGGTGTAGAAGAATCAGGTGATGAGGATGATGATGACGAGGATGATGGTGATGAATTTGACATTGAATTGTCCTTGAAAAGAAAACGTTCAAGTATCATGAAAGACATGATCATGGGTTTTTGTCAAGAAGATGAGTATGTATTGGACTTGTTCTCTGAGGGGCTTGCTGCAATAGAGTCTCTTTCTTGTAAGAGGCATGTTGTTTCAGTTATTGAGACTTATGAGGAGTTGGTAAAGGTTGAAAGTATATGTTGCACATATGCTTACAGTAATCATGAAATTCGACAATGGGCTGGCTTGCAAGAACCAATATTGGCAATAGAGGGGGCACCAAAAGAAGATGATACATTTGAAGGTGGAGGGAATAAAGAAATTGATACCATACCAGGACAAAAAGAGCTTCAACCCTTCAATGAAGAGCAGCATGAGCATTTACAAAAACATGCTTCAAAGTTTTGGGAAACAGAAGAGGAAGCAATAGGTCCTTGAAATTGTCCTTTTATATGGTGTTCGTGTTTTCCATATGTTATCTTGTTATATTCTCCATATGGTGTATTAATTTTGTTCCAAAGATCTTTTAATATTACTTGGAAATTTCTTCTATCTCATTGCCACAATTCAAACATTCATATGTATTCTTGAATATGTTTAATTTTCTATATTTCATGAAAAGATGTGTTTGCATGTTGTAATACCTTCAGAGTGTGATACACATCCAAATTTATTTATGAGTTCATAAATGTAAAAAGTGTGTTGAGTCTTGATCGTGATGACTGAATTAGTGTAAATTATTGTTTCTATCCTTATTCACCTCATATGAATGCTCAAATATGTTTTGGCTGCTTGGCCAAATCTTTTCTTAGTGGGAACACTCGGGCAATGCTAGATAATGTTGGACTCCACTCTATCTATTACGCAAAGGTTTTTGGCATTCTAAGGATATGTAGTTTTGTGGATTAAAATAACTTGAAAGGGTATAGATTAAACAACTTTAGGGGGCATACTAAGCATATGAACATGAATGCTTTCTTTTTTTTAGTAATCCAATTTTGTTTTGAAAAAGAAAAACATGAATGCTTTCACACAAATAAATTGCATTGAGAGCACACAACCTAAAGTTTGACAATTTGGTTTTCCATCTCAATCTTCAGTTTGTTTCCTTATTTATCAATAGATCTTGGCCATCTCAATTTCACATTGCTAGAAGCATTGCCTGTACATGTGACACCTGATCCAATGATTCGTTATGTGCCTAGTTTGAACATTAGCATGCAAGCTCCAAGCTCAACATGGTTGATTGAAAATGTTGAGGATGCAATGTCTGGAGTTAATGTTCCATTGACAATGTGGATGCAAGCTTAGAAGGTAAAGGAGAAGATGCAATGTCATTGTATGAAGCCAAGGTACAGGAAGAAATCTTAGAAGGTAAAGGAGAAGACATAATGTCACCCTCAGAAATAATGTCAAAAGAGGTGATAACAAAAATAAGACTAGCAGTGATAATAGATTTGAAAGGGTTATTGCTCGAGCGTTGTTTTTCGAAGTCAAATAAACATATGAGCTTGCACAATGGGAAGCATTGTCTTGTTCTTTGTCCTGGGTGTTTAGAGTTTCTACAATGGTTGCTCGATCACTACCATGTTGGCATTTGGTCCACTGGAGGAGAAAAGGGCATGGTGCAACACATGCTGGACACTTTGGAGCATCCTGTTAACAGAAAGTTACATTTCTTTATGGTTTGGGGTGTGATTGCATGCCACAAGCATACAAAGAGTAGAATCATTCGACCAGATAGGATGAATGTGGAAGCGGAGTTTAAACCATTAATGAGAGTGTGGTGTTGTTTTAAAGAGGAATGCAAACCAGCAAGAACAGTGTTCATTGATGTTTTGCCTTACACGGGTTGTGTTAATCTAGCGGAAAATTTCATTTTCCCTACAAAATTTGATATAGATTGTGGTGATTCTATTTTGCTTCATGAGTTATTACCGTACCTACAAATGCTAGATGATGCAGTAGATGTGCGCAGTGCCATCTCTTTTAACAGATTTGGTCAAGCTCCGATTGTCGAAGGGCATGATATGTTCTATTATTTTCAACCAGTGATCCTTGAATTCAAAGAAAAAAACAAAGAAGTTCTCGAAAGGATGAATGTCGAATCTCATATGTCTACTCGTAGTTCAAAAAAAGACACAAAGAAAGGTATTACTTCACCTATAACCAAAACTAGAGTGAGAGGGACTTGTCCTACTACAAGAAGTATGGTGCGTGCTCAATATGTTACATTGAATGAAGAGGAAGAATGCATGCTAGGAAAAATTGCCAAAATGGGGCCATTTAAAGATAGTGATGCAAAATGCTTTGCTATGGTCCTTGGATGCAAGGAAAGGGGAATCACTACCGATGCTGCAAGGGCATTCTTAGCCAACTTGATTCGATTTTATTGCATAGACAACCCTTAGTGAATCTGAGTGATCTTGTTAATTAGAGTTGCAGACACAAATGCTCAGCTAAAACATTTGTACCTACATTCTGATTTATATTTGGACACTATTTGGTTAGATTCGATTTGCAAAACATTAAGTTTCATTTGTTTTGTGAAAGAATTAATAGACATTGAGTTAGTACCTTGTCCAAAAAATGCTATGTGCTTTGTGATGTGAGTTGGTATTCCTCCACTAAAAGAATGATTCTTTGATTTTAAACATATGATAGGTGTTGCAGATTGTCTTGAAAATTTGAAGAGCTATCTTATTACAAATTTTGATCCTGCATCCAATGGTTTATGGAAACATAAATTGCCCATACCCATTGAGCACGTGTTCGAAATGAATGGCATCCATTATGAAGTAAAGAAATCAACAATACTTGGGGCAGGATATGGTCTTTTTGTACATACGAGCATTAAGAAGAAACAAGATTTGATGGTATATAATGGTCCAAAGTATGATTATGATACTTGGAGATCTCTCCTCAAGTTTTTCCCAAGGATGAAGACTTGTGGAATGTTTGAAGATCCATTCATTGAGCCATTGACAGATGTGAAATGTATTGTGGGAGATGTATTGTATGGAAACATTGCTGGATATATAAATAGCTCAATGTATTATAAAGAAAGAACAAATGTTATATTTGTATACATCCCTAAACTACCACCTTGGGCTCAAAAGTCACAAGGAAATTTGAGTGCCCATGGCTACATTACTGTGCAAACCATAAAGAATATCTCCTTTGGAGATGAGCTACTTTGTGAGTATGAATACTAGTATGGAATTGTTAATGATTATGTTAAACGATGTGGTGCAAAATTGGCTATGTGTCAATGGTTTTGATTATATTTAGTACAAGAAAGCAATTAAAAAAAAGGTTTTTATCAAGACCATGTCTCTAAGTTTCATGAGCTCTATTGTGATGGAGAGTTTCACGAGCTCTATTGTGATGGAAGAGTGTTTTTGAACACCACATTTATATGATGGATGTCAAAGCTCTACCGTAATCCTATTGCATATGTCAATACTACAATTTATCAACATAGAAATATATGCATTAATTTGATACATCTAATATACCAAATAAAAATTGACAGTTGTTGCAAGTTTAATTTTGTTTTTGAAGACCACATTTATATGATGGATGTCAAAGATCTATAACAATCCTATTGCATATATCAATACTACAATTTAATTTACTCTAATGAATCGTCCTAGCGCAACATCTATAAATTGGCTTTTGTTTGTGGTTTCGATGCATATGAAACAACAAACATCTTTCTTTCACTAGAAATTCAACAAATGTTTTGGCCATGGAGCCATGTTCACATCTATTAAGGCCTTTTGCCATAGCAACATACGGAAGCTTTTTGCTTGGGTTCTAAGAATTGGGAAAGTATTGTGCATGGTCTAGTCTCCCCCAACATAATTGAAACTTGGGTCCTCAATGGAGCTAATGTTTCAATAAAAAACATCAAACTTTACTTTTGAAGTGACTATATTTTATTTTGTGGGAATTGGGATTTTCCCAAATTCTCTAATATAGTGTTTTTGGGTGTATTTTATGAAAAAGAAAAGTGAAGTGTTGGGCATTTCAAAGCCTTTAAAGCTATGGTTGAAAAAGAAATAGGCTTGCAAATAAAATGCCTAAGGTCAGATGGAGGGGAAGAGTACCTCTTAAATGAGTTTGCAAGGTTCCTACAGGAGCATGGCATAAAGCAACAATATTCATGTAGTCATACCCCACAGCAAAATGGACTTGCAGAAAGGCAAAACATGCATATTGGAGAGGTATCTCATGCCATGCTCAATGAAAAAGACCTGCCAGATTATTATTGGGCTGAAGCAGCTGCTACAGCAGTCTACATAATGAACAAGACTCCCACTGCAGCAATACATGGCACTCGGGGGGGTCACTCATCATATGTAACCCTATCACGTGAGTTCAACAGAAGGATATTTTTTATTTCTAAAATTTATAGAAATAAATATACATAAGGGAGTATTTAAAATAGTTCTGGAAAAAATTTACAAATTTGTATAGAAAAGGGGTACATTTTATTAATGAAAAAATTTACAAATAAGGGATTTTAAACATAGGCCTTGAACGCACGTGATATAGAGGGTTTATACATAGTGACCCCCTTGAGACATGGCATGACGCTAGAGGAGAGATATACTGGTAGGAAACTAGATATTTCTTATTTGAAAGTTTTTGGTTGCATTTCAAAAAATAAATTTGTAAATATTGACAGTCTAACATGAGAAATGGACTCATTTATATCATTATGGTCATTTTGACTGCAAAATTTGGATTCATATGGACCATATGGGAAAATATTGTTTTGGTCATGAGCCAGCAGTCTATGGCTTTCGCCTGGCAAAAGCCATAGATTGGCTCATTAATAAAGAAAATTGTCTACATTTGCTTCAACTACTTTGGCTCATCATTCTTGTTTTCATGAGCCAATCTATGGTTTTGATTGGGTGAAATCCATAGATGGCTCATGACAAGAAACATTTGGTGCACTTTAAGCAAGTGCACTTGAAGAAAATGATGGCAAAGTTATTTCTCATGAGCCAATCTATGGAGTTTACCGAATGAGAATAATAGATTGGCTCATTAAACAACAATTTGATATAGTTATAGTGAAAGCAATTGAAGCAAATGTAGAAAAATGTTTTTAGTCATGAGCCAATCTATGGCTTTCATTGCAAAATCCATAGACTAGCTCATGAACAAAAGGAAAAATTTCCATAACTTGGTAAAGTGCACCAAATTGTTTAGGTCATGAGCAAATGAACTTGAAGCAAATGATGACAATTTGTTTTTTTCATGAGCCAATCTATGGCTTTTTACCGAACGAAAACCATAGATCGGCTTGTGAAAAGAAAATTTGATGCAATTTGAGCCAAAATTTTTGAAGAAAATGTAGGCAAATGTTTTAAGTTATGAGCCAATCTTTGGCTTTCGAGACAAATTGTAAGTTTTGTTTATTTTTTTAATGTAGAATTCATGATTGAGCTAGTGGACTAAAGGAGATATTCTTGTTCAAGGGAGCTTGAAATAGTATTCTATTATTATGGAATGATGTTTGGGGGCTATAAATTTTATTTCTTTTATTAATGACACATGTAAGTTTACATACATGAAATGTCTTAACATGCCTCAGTCTCCTAGAGACATAATGTCCTACTTTTCTACTCGGGGGGGTCACTCATCATATGTAACCCTATCACGTGAGTTCAACAGAAGGATATTTTTTATTTCTAAAATTTACAGAAATAAATATACATAAGGGACTATTTAAAATAGTTTTCGAAAAAATTTACAGATTTGTATAAAAAAGGGGTACATTTTATTAATGAAAAATTTACAGATAAGGGATTTTAGAAATATTCCTTGAACGCACGTGGTATAGAGGGTTTATACATAGTGACCCCCCCGAGCTTTTCTAGATTCCTCAAGTAGTCACTTGTTTATCGTCTTGGATTTCATGAACAATGTGTGCTCATTTAACAGTCACAATCACCCCGTTCCTTGGTAACTCTCTAATAGGATGCACATTCTTGCACAAGTTAGGACATGGAGAAGATTAGTCAATACCTTATGACACACCACTTGTAACAGATAACATCAGTCACTCAAGAAATTTGGCCTAGACTATGCCCGCTTGCCTAAATTTCTAAAAGCTCCCTAAAAAGTGTGACTGCTCACCTAAAATTTTGACTGATCGTGTGAAACTATGACTGGTTGCCTAAAATGGTTACCACTTGCCGAAACATTTTTCTTGACTAAATACAAGTACAATTTTTTTGGAATGTCATAGTCACATGGTTTTTTGCCCGTATATTTCAAAACAAATATTGCAATATCTCTTGTATAGAGTAATTTTGATCTTAGACACATGAGAAGATAAGATCTGTCTTTGAGATATGGTGTACAAATACATCTTCTTGCTTTCTTTGGAAAAAAAAAGCATCTTCTTGCTATTGATATTCATTATTAAAACAAGAAAACAAAAAATTTAAGCCAACAATTTATATACCCACTTCCATAGTGTAATTTTGATCCTTAGACACATGAGAATTAAACCATTAAAAGAAATTAATTAAGCCAACACTTAACAAACTATTAAACCAATCATCATTTTAAAATAATACTTATTTTATTAATTTTGGACTCATATGTCGACTCTTGCACTAATCCCAAAAATCCTCCCCTCCACCACTACTTTTTCCGTGAACACCCCTTCATCTCCATTTCCGCCTCCCATCATCTTCCTCCCCACCACCTCCACTTTTTCTGTCCATCCCCCATCTCCCCCACCCAAGGTTATCATCCTTTCCCCCTCCACCTCCACTCTATCATCTTCCAAACACATTGAGGTCAGGTACCATTTCATCATGAAGGTACTTGAGGACAAGTACATAGAGCTTGTCAAGTTTCATACAGATGATAACCCTGTAGATATACTAAACGAAGAGTCTACCTAGTTAGTGATTTGAGTATTGTCATGTATTGATGGACATTGGATAGTATGCCCACTTGTTGTTCTCCCTTAAAGGCACATTGGCCTTTAAGTGGGAGGTTGTGGGTGTTCAAGGCCACTTTGCCTTAACCCTAGTTATGTACAATACTCAAACACATTTACATATGGATGACATAGAAGATTAGGGTTGTTCAGCACTCACCAAAACTTGTGTGGCTCTATCTTTTTTGTCTCTCCTCCTGTAATTTGGGCCCGTAGAATGCTGCACTTGGTCACCTTCCCACAAACGAAGAGAAGAACTACGCATTTCGCATAGGAGCAAGGCCATGGTTTATTAAGATGGAGCCACAAGGAGTGGCAATCGATTGCTATCTATGGTGGATTCTCGCCCAGTATAAGTCTACTCCAACTTATAATCTCACTTTTTAAATTGTTTTATTCTTTAAGGTCCAATCTAATTTCAAATTAAAATAGTTTTACTCTTAAAGCTCGAATGGCTCATCAGCAGAGGCGAGCGATGATGACGAGGAGGTAGTTGTCAGGGGATTTGGCTTAGACGACATCGACAAGGGAAGGAGGGCAGTGAGAGGGGGGAAATGGGGCTGTGAGGAGTGGAGGTGGAGGGGGTCATGAAGGGGAGAGGAGGGAGATAGGTGGTGGGGTGGAGGTGGAAGGTGGTGGAGGGTGAAACTTGCTAGAGTGGGGAGGCTTGTGGAGTAGGCGAGGGGCGAGGTCCACTACAAGCACCGCCACTGATGGAGGGGGGGTGGAGGTGGAGGGGGGTGGGAATGGGGGATGGAAGGGTTGTGGGGGGCTAGGGGGGGGAGGGGGGGGAATGGAAGTGGAGTGTAAGGAGATGGGGGGGTAGAGAGATGGTGGAGTGGAGGGTGATGGGGGTGTAGAGAGAGGTCTTTGCATGAAAGACTAGATTTCGTGCTAGGTGAATAGTACTCATGGAATTACTCTGCAATGTTAGTAAACTTGTATGAATCCCCAAATCTCCCACTAGCCGATCAAGCCATATATCCTCCTTTCCAATTATTTAAACATGACATTTCTTGCAATTGTTATCTCTTTTGATCATGTGGTTATGTGATGAATGTGAGGCATGGGTGGAGGATGACACATATGCATTCTAGGAGGAAACGTTAGAATCTGATGGGAGAAAAGCTATATAAGATAGCTACAAATAATTGTACACTTGGTGTACTTAGGTTGAAAGGTGAAGGCACTTTATACAAGTGTTCACATCAAGGAGTCATAGTCTACTTTGCATAGGGTACAATGATGCAGTGTGCAGGTGGTGAGAACCTTGGTGGGAAGGGGGAGCAGGGATGGGGGGGGCAATTGAGAGTGCTCTCAACGGAAGCAAGAATGGACGAAGGAGAGAGAGAGACAGAGAGCCACACAAGTTTTGGTGGGTGCAGAACCACCCTAATCTTCTGTTTTATTCATTTATATATGTGTTTGAGTATTGTACATAACCGGGGTTAAGGCACAGTGACCTTTAACCCCCACAACCTCCCACAATGTGCCTTTAAGGGAGAATAACTAGTGAGCATACTATCCAATGCCCATCAATACACGACAATACTCAAACCGCTGACTAGGTAGACTCTTCGTCAGCATATCTGTAGGGTTATCATCTGTATGAACCTTGACAAGCTCTATGCGCTTGTCCTCAAGTACCTCCCTGATGAAATGGTACCTGACCTCAATGTGTTTGGTCTTTGCATGAAAGACCGGATTCCGTGCTAGCTAAATATAGCACTCATGGAATCACTATGCAATGTCGGTACACCTGTATGAATCCCCAAATCTCCCACTAGCCGATATAGCCATATAGCCTCCTTGCAACCCTCTGTGGCTGCAACATACTCAGCCTCTGTGGTAGACAAAGCAACGCACTTCTGTGCGCGAGACATCCACGACACTGCACCACCTGCAAAGGTGAACACATAACCAAAAGTGGATCTCCTACTATCCACATGCCCCTGCATAGTCTGAATCTGTGTACCCAAGTACACGCATGTCTCCTTTACCAAAGCAGATGCACATCTCCTTGGTACCCTTCATGTACCTCATGATGCACTTAACTACCTCCCAATGCCTCTTTCCTGGATTAGCCATATACCAGCTAACAACTCCCACTGCAAATGCAATGTCTGGTCTAGTAGCTATCATAGCATACATAAGACTCCCAACCGCTGATGCATAAGGAACCTTGGCCATCATGGCCCTCTCCTCATCTGATTTGGGACTATCTGTATGACTCAGTTTCACATATGGAGGCAATGGAGTACTCACTGCCTTCCCCCCCTCCATATTGAAACGCTGCAATACTTTTGTAACATACTCTTTTTGTGAAAGCCAAAGGAGTTTCCTACTCCGATCACGCGTGATGCGCATACCAAGAATATGACCTGCAAATCCCAAATCCTTCATATGAAAGGCCTCATGCAACTTGGCCTTTAATGCATCTAGCTCATAAGTATTCTTGCTAGCCAATAGCATATCATCCACATATAGTGCCAAGATTGTCAGGCTATTATCCTTAGCCCTTTTAGTGTAGAGGCAGTGATCAATTTCACTCCTTCTAAAACCCTGGGACCGAATGAAAGCATCAAACTTCTGATACCATTCTCTAGGTGCTTGCTTAAGAACATAGAGACTCTTTTTCAGCTTGCAAACTAAATGCTCTTTGCCCTTTTCTTCAAAGCCTTCCGGCTACACCATGTAAATTTCCTCATGCAAATCCCCATGCAAGAAAGCTGTCTTGACATCCATTTGCATAAGCTCCATATCCTCTACTGCCACTAGTCCAAGCATGCATCTAAGTGTGGTCATCTTCACAACTGGAGAGAATATCTCATCAAAGTCCACACCCTTCTCTTGCTTGAACCTTTAGCAACCAAACGGGCACACCCTTCATCTTCACATCATCACCTGTGACCTTCATTTTGTAGACCCATTTACATGGCAATGCTTTCTTTCCATGTGGCAAAGAAACCAAGTCCCAAGTCTTATTCTTCATAAGTGAACTCATCTCTGATTGCATAGCATACTCCCACTTGCATTGATCCTCACGCATCATAGCCTCTTTGTAGCAAGAAGGCTCCCTGCAATCAGTAAGGATCACATAGTCTACCCCTGGAACAAACCTATCAGGCGGTCTAGACACTCTAGATGATCTTCTCAAGGGCATTTCAGCTTGCTGTCCCACTTGCATATCAGCCACATTTGGCTCATCATTTCCACCAATAGATGATCCATCATCTACCCTTGATTGTATACCTGTGGGAGTACTTGGTGGCACCATTTCTTGCACATTTGGTGCATGGACAGCTTGCTGTCTATCAACATATGCAGGTGGATTCACATCCTGGAAAGTGATTCTCCTCATTTCCACATCCCTCATGGGTGCCTTATGCATCTTCTTCTCATTGAAGACCACATCATGGCTGCGTATGATCTTCTTTGTTTCTGGATCCCAGAGACGATAGCCCATCTCTCCACTTTCACCATAACTCAGAAAGATGCATTTCCTAGACTTAGGATCTAGCTTCTTTCGAAGCTCTTTTGGCACATGTGCATATGCCTCACACCCAAATATACGCAAATGAGAGTAAGAGGGCTTCTTGCCACTCCATGCCTCTTCAGGAATACCACCATCCAAACTCTTACTAGGTGATCTATTGATCACATGCAGTGCAGTCTTCATTGCCTCAGCCAAAAACCACCAGAAAGACTTGCATTGGAAAGCATGCATTGCAACCTTTCTTGAATGGTATGGTTCATCTTTTCTGCAACTGGATTTTGCTCTGGAGTACGAGGGGATGTAAGCTCCCTCTTAATCCCACGAGTATCACAGAAATGCTGAAAGTCATGAGAGAGATACTCTCCACCATTGTCAGTCTGTAGGCATTTAAGCGTTCTACCTGACTGATTCTCAACCAAGGCCAGCCATTTCTGAAATACCTGGAACACATCACTCTTCCGAGCTATAGCATAAGCCCACACTTTCCTAGTTGCATCATCAATGAATGTCACATAGTATTTAGCCCCGCCTAATGACCGTGTAGGCATGGGACCACATACGTCTGAATGCACCAAATCAAGCATTTCAAACTCTTTCTTTCCCCTTCTTTTATGGGCTGATTTAGTCTGCTTCCCATAGAGACAATGCTCACAAAATTCAAAATCAGAGAAACTCAAATGCGGTACATAACCCAAACGGCATAAGAGTTTCATTCCATTCTGGCTCATGTGCCCCAACCTGCAATGCCACAAAGAAGTGCTTGGCTGCTCGGTTATTACAACAACATGATCAAATACCCCTGATACATGTAAGGGATACAAAGTCCCACACTTGGCACCCCTGGCCAAAAGCATAGAGCCCTTCTGAATTTTCCAACTCTGAAAGCCAAAAGTGGTGTGAAAACCAGCATCATCTAGCTGACCCACTGAAATAAGACTCTTAGTCAGCTTAGGCACATGTCTCACATGTTTCAAAACAAATGCAGACCCATTTGCAAAAGAAAACTTTATGTCACCTGCTCCCACTATGTCACATGCATAGTCATTTCCAAGATGCACACAACCTGTCTTTCCACTATCATAAGTGGAGAACCATTCCCTATGGGGAGTAACATGGAATGAAGCACCAGAATCCAAAATCCAATCTTGGGAATATGCATCATCTGAAGTGGTAAGCAACTCTGCAGATAAACTAGACATGAAGAGAACATCATTGTCACTATCATGTGTGACTGCATTGATCTCCTCGATCTTCACTTTTCCTTTGTCCTCCCTTGGACTCTCTTCCTTTTGATTTGCACCCCAATTTGCATTCTTTTTCTTATCCTTTTGCTCTCTCTTTTCAGCTTGTAGCAATCCTTTTTCATATGGCCCTTCTTGCCACAATGGTAACACTCAATGTTCCGTGCCCTGGATTTGCTACGAGACTTCCCTCTTTCTTGGGACTTCCCCCTGAACTGTGATCTGCCCCTTTGCACATTTAAGGCTGCATCCTGCTTGTTGCCATCCATAGACTTCCGTCTAATCTCTCGGCCAACAACCTACCCACAACATCATCAAATTTCAGTACTCCACCAGGTGCAGAGTTACTGACAGCTGTATGGAAGGTATCCCATGAGGATGGCAATGAACATAAGAGAAATATTGCCTTAGTCTCCGCATCAAAATTCATTTTCTGAGCCTGAAGCTAGCTGAAAATAATATTGAATTCATTCAAGTGAGAAGCAATGGAGACCCCTTCCTTCATTTGCAGCTCAAACAACCTCTTCATGAGGTAAACTTTATTAGAGGCAGTTTCCTTTTCATAAGTGGCACATAGTTTCTTCCACAAATCTTCCGTAGTCTGCTCATTTACTACTGTGAAATAAACTGACTCTGCAAGATGAAGTCTAATAGTAGACTTTGCTAATGCATCCAACTCATTCCAATCATCCTCAGACATATCCGCAGGCTTAGCTTCAATCCTTGCCAAGGGTTTAATCTGCTTCTTTTGAATAAGCACATCCCTTATTTGTTCTTTCCACAAAGAAAAGTTTGTCCCATCAAACTTTTTAACGCTGAAAAACTCCTTTTCAGGCATGGAAGAGTATGCCATGATGCAAATGAAGCAAAATCCCAAATGCTAGTCCCTGCAAGAGAGAATCACACCAAATACCAGGTGCACCCAAATGTGTATGCCACAATAGACTGAAATATCACAAAAGACTCAAAGCTCAAAGCATCAAAAGATGCATCTGACTCATGTGCATATACTATGCATCCATATGAGCAAATCTGGCCCAAAAGAAAATGCCAATAAGTGCCAAATGACTCAAGCATAAACACCGTCCACTGGCATATGCATCAATTATATCTCATCCAAGAGAGCATAGCACTATCAGTGCATCACCAACAATGTGTCAAAGCTGTCCCTCAGCATAAAATAGCATTCATGTGCAAAGCGTCCATAAAAAATAGCATCCCACAAGGCAATTTGGGCCTATCAGCGCATCCAACAAGGACCGCAATGCATCCAAATGGCCTATAAATCATCCATTGCAACCCAATGCATACCACGAATGAGCGCACACTGCTCAAACTACAACCAGAGTGATCTGCATAAGGTATGCTCAAGAAATCATAGTCCCACGGTAATGAGCACTACTAAAAATAGAACCTGAGATGCCTCAAAACATGGGCGCCATTGCATAATCGAAATCAGCAAGAAAATCTGCAAATATCTCTCTTCTACCAGAACTCCAAAATCCCAACCGATGAGTGAGAAATGGGAGTCAACACTTATCCACTGCCATGTGGCATAAATCTAAGGTTTCAAAACCTTAGTATGAAAAATGCATAACAGAGAGACGAAATCGAATACACAGAGATTTATAACTCTGAAAATCCTCCACCGAATCACGCAAGAACTAATAGGTAGGGGTTTTTGGGCGTCCGGAACGCAATGGGACAGACGGTTTTGGAAACCGTGGTCTCAATCACTGGGTCTAACACACGGACTGAAAAACGTTTTTGGAAACAGAGCTATCTATAAACTCCACCGGAGTGCGAATGATGAGCAACATAGAAGTTTTAGGACCTCTTGAGTCCACCGGAACTGACAGATTTGCAAATGGTTGCTCCAAACTTGAGTTCTAACACCCGGGCAAAAAACGTAGGAACTGACACAGTGAGTCAGAAATCTAATGAAATGATCCCAGATTCAAGAATGAAGGTGTTTCCAAGCTCCTGAAGTGAATGGACACCAAAAGCAAGCAATAGTTGCCTCTACAAGTCAATATGGAGTCTCTGTCGTCGCACGGAACAGAGAAAAGCTCAAAAAACGACTTTTTCTTTGAAAGCTCTTAACAGGCTCTCAAAACCACTTCGCAAAGCCAAAGTGACTTTTCCAAAGGCTCCTCCAAGGTCTCTGCACACTCGGATGCAAGTAAAGTCACCCACAAAGCTTCCCACAGAGCTTCTCCTTCCTCCCACAGAGCTGCTGAGCTTCCAGCATTCACGCACGCTCAGCTAGATCACTCGGGCTCTGATACCAGTTGAGAGTGCTCTCAACGGAAGCAAGAATGGACGAAGGAGAGAGAGAGACAGAGAGCCACACAAGTTTTGGTGGGTGCAGAACCACCCTAATCTTCTTTTTTATTCATTTATATATGTGTTTGAGTATTGTACATAACCGGGGTTAAGGCACAGTGACCTTTAACCCCCACAGCAATGCTTTGGCTCACTCTTTAATAATCCATATAGAATGTGCATGCAAGCATATATTTAAAATTGTTTACCCCCTTCAATATTTTATACAAATTTTTGGATATTTTAAAATTTACATTTATAAATATTCATTTACCCCCTTCCATATTTGGATATTGAATTTAAAGATTCCCACTATATATCAATTAAAAATTGGTACATTAGATAAGTATTTTTAAAATCTCTTTTCTTTGTATATGGCTCTAAGTCCCGTAATTAGAAAAGTCCCTCTCTGTTAACTAAGGTGCTATGCTATGTGTGATATATTAGCAAAAAATAACTACATTGGATGAGTAAATTTTAAATCCCCTTATGTATCTAAACGGTATGTAAGTCCCACAATTAAAGGAATCAAGTCCATTAATTAAGGTACAATGCTACTTATTTATACTAGATGACCCCCTCATTGATAATCTTGTGTGACAATTAAGCGTTCACTATATATTAGGGGGATGGGTCTTTGTGCAAAGGAGTCAGACATGCAGCCTTTTCAATAACTCAATTCTGCCTTTACAATGTGTTAAGTACAAATAGGCAACTAGTGTGTTTGAATGTCCGACTCATCATCACTTGTTGCTTGCATGCCATCCTCATTCAATCTCACCGTCATCTAGAGTCTTTATTGATGCTTGAATGGTATTGTCATGGGCATTCTTCATTTGCGCTATCTCCTTCTACTTCCTCCTTAGCGAGCATCTTCAGAAACTCTATAATGTGCAAAATAATGTGTGAGCATCTTCAAAAACTCTGTAATGTGCGAAATAATGGGTAGGGGTATTCTTATTTTTTCTTCTACATCATATCCCATGTGCTTCCTTGTTTTCTTTGTCCATGATTTCTAGGATACTACAAATGTCTCTGTGGAAAGCTCTGAAACTACTTCATGGTTTGGAACCCATTCCTTTTTCAAATAGCCAATATATAGTGTATGGTAATCTTGGTTCTCCTTCCTACCCCTTGGCTCATACCATAGTGCTGTAAATGTTGCAACTTTTCCCTTGTCATCCATGCTCACATCCACCACTTTTGCAACCCAGAACTTAACATTCTCATGCTCATCATCCAATGGTCGAACTGCAACAAAACAGTGGATGTCTATGTCTACTTCTAGCATAAACTCTCTCTTCCTTGGACCACAATATGGACATGGGAGTAGTGAATAAAAATCATTTTCAAAGACATCAAATGATGGGCGCAAGTCGTTACCAACATTTGGCCAAAATAAATGCCGTTTTGCCTTAGCATCATTTGCTCACATTTTTTCAAGGTCCTAATCAATTGATATGTCTTCTTAATTACAACAACAGTGTGTTCTTTCAAGAGGGCTTCCAATCAAGAAATCTACGAAGCATTTCCTCTTTGTATGTAATAAAATATTTTAAGCCTTCTATTTCACCTTTAGATTTCTTGCTGAATTCTTTTATAGGATCCCATACTAGATGCATTTCTTTGCTCGGGATTGAAGTTAAGAGATGGTAAGGTTCTTCAGGTTCCCATGTTGTATCATGAGGATAGTTTTGCCACTGCATCACTAGTTTTTCATCCTTTAAGAAAAAACAAAAGTAGTGTGGAGTGCTATGACCCCAATCAAGGCATCACCACCTTTTTGTATGAAAGGTAGAATAAATCTCTTCCAATCATACATCCTTTTAGCCATGGAGCATACTTTACCTTCCTTGTGGCCACCACTTGCCTCCCATATTTTCTTATCAAGTCATCCATCATCTCCATGTCCTTGTGTTTTAGCTCTCTTGAGACTGTGCCAAAAACATGATTGATATCCTCGTGTGTGTCCCACTGACAAAAACCCAACTTCAATCTCATTGAAGATTTGATGAGAGATTAGCATTGAGAAAAATGCAAAAAAGAGTACATTATTATTCTCTTGTCTGCAATTGTCTGCCTGTATTCTCAAATTTGTCAGTAGGTGACCTTTTTCTGCAACAACACTATGAATTGCCTTCATAATTGACGTTACAACTTGATTGCTATCATGTAGATGCAAGGAATCAATCCATATGTCTGCAAAAAACTTAAATAGATGCACTAACACTCCACATAGATGTGTCTTCAAAAAGTATTTTCCTTGTAGCTTAGGTGGAGTATTAATGAATCAAGGTAATCTTGTTGTGTTTTGATCCATACGATCTACAATAATGCATATGTACTCATTTGGATGAGAAATAGCTTGCTCCTTCCAAAATGCATATTTTAGTCTAGAATGTCGAGCCAGTAGTCCATGATGAAATTCTCTTTTTTTTTGGTATGATTCTCTTTGTTTTGGAGACGTTGCACTCTCAAGTGCTTGCTTTAGATCATCACGATCACTGCACTTTGATATTTTTTGCCTTTTTGGGATTTTAACATGTACAAAGCTCTTCTTCTAAAGAGTATACAAATTGTGAAA
>NC_141602.1:13515048-13632548 GCF_047967505.1 Dipteris shenzhenensis | reverse complement strand
TCTCTCTCTCCCTCTCTCTCTCTAAACATCTCTCCTCTCTCTCCCTCTCTCTCTCTCTAAACATCTCTCCTCTCTCTCCCTTTCTCTTTCTCCCTCTCTCTCTCTCTCACTGCCAAGGCAGCGAGACTCTCTCTCTAAACGTCTCTCCTTCACTTTTCTCTCTCTCTAACTTCTCTCTCTATAATAAAATTTCAAAGAATACAAATTGAAAAAAAGTACCCGGAAGAAAGTTGAGATCTATGCTTGTGCTTGCTTTTGCTCTTGCTTCTCCTCTTGCTCTTCCTTGTTGAAAGGAGAGAAACAATGAGAAGAGGAGAGTATTTGTAAGAAAAACTAGGGTTCTAAGTGCTTCTCTCTCATTGGTCCTTCTATATCATTATCTCCTCTCCCATTGGCCTCTCCATCACATTATCTTCTCTCCCTCTCCCACCCACTCCCATCCTCCCACCTCCATCTCTCTCTCCCACTTCCATCCTCCCACTCCCATGCTCCCACCCCCACCTCCCCCATTCCCACTCCCTCTCCCACTCCCACTCCCATCCTCCCACCCCCACCCCCACTCCTCCCCCCCCATTCCCACTCCCTTTCCCACTCCCACTCCCATTCTCCCACCCCCACCCCCACCTCTCCCATTCCCACTCCCTCTCCCACTTCCACGCCCATCCTCCCACCCCACCCCTCCCACTCCCTCTCCCACTCCCACGCCCATCCTCCCACCCCACCCCTCCCACTCCCTCTCCCACTCCCACTCCCATCCTCCCACCCCCACCCCACCCCCACCTCTCCCATTCCCACTCCCTCTCCCACTCCCACTCCCACGCCCATCCTCCCACTCACACCCCCACCTCCCCCATTCCCACTCCCTCTCCCACTCCCTCTTCCACCTCCCCTATTCCCACTCCCTCTCCCACTCCCACTCCCATCCTCCCACCCCCACCCCCACCCCCACCTCCCACAATCCCACTCCCTCTCCAACTCCCACGCCCACCTCCCCTCTCCTACTCCCACTCCCACTTCCACACTCCCACTCTCCCTTTCTCCCACTCCCATTCCTTTATTCCTACTATTAATTCCACTCCTACTTATGAATCCTAATTAAAACTATTACTTAAATAAATGATATTACTGAAAACACTCATAGGATTTATGGTTTAGGGTTTGGTGCTTTGGGTTTAGGGTTTGGGGGTTAGGCTTTAGGTTTTAGGGTTTGTGAGTTAGGGTTTTGGGTTTGGTTGTTTGGGTTTAAGGTTTGGGGGTTAGGGTTTAGGGTTTGCGAGTTGGAGTTTAGGGATTAGGGTTTAGGGTTTAGGGGTTAAGGTTTAGGGTTTAGGGTTTGGGAGTTAGGGTTTAGGGTTTAGAGATTAGGGATTAGTTTTTATTGGTTAGGGTTTAGGGTTTAGAGGGTCAAGATTAACATTTACGGTTTAGGGATTAGGGGTTAGGGTTTAGGGATTAGGGTTTAGGGTTTAGAGGTTTAAGATTTAGGGATCAGGGATTAGGATGTAGGGATTAGGGGTTAGGGTTTAGAGGTTAGGATTTAGGGTTTGGGGTGTACGATTTAGGGTTCAGGGTTTAAGGTTTAGGGGTTAGAGGTCTAGGATTAAGATTGAGGGTTTAGGAATTAGGGGTTAGGGTTTAGGTTTAGGGTTTTGAGGTTAGGGTTTAGGGTTTAGGATTTAAGGTTTAGGGTTTAGGGGTTAGAGGTCTAGGATTAGGATTGAGGGTTTAGGAATAAAGGGTTAGGGTTTAGGTTTAGGGTTTTGAGATTAGGGATTAGGGGTTAAAGCTTACGGATTAGGATTTAGGGGTTTAGGATTTAGGTTTAGGTGCTAGCATTTAGGGTTTAAGGGTTAAGGTTTAGGAATTAGGGTTTTGGGATTAGGGATTAGGGGTTAGGGTTTACGGATTAGGATTTAGGGGTTTAGGATTTAGGTTTAAAGATTAGGGTTGAGGATTTAGGGCATAGGGTTTAGGAATTAGGGTTAGGGTTTAGGGTATAGAATTTAGGGTTTTCAGGGCTAGGATTAGGATTTAGGGTTTAGAAATTAGGGGTTAGGGTTTAAGATTTAGGTTTAGCGATTAGGTTTATGGTTTCAAGGGCTTGAATTAGGGTTTAGGGTTTGGGGATTGGGGATTAGGGTTTAGGGTTTAATTAAATTTTTAAACAGGATCTAGATTTCTAAATAATTAATAAAGTAGATTATTGAAAAGAGACTAATGTTCTTTATAATGGTTGTTATAGGTTGTTTGCAAAGGAAACTCACAAAGGAGATCGCTACAAAATTTATTCCAAGGATGGAGGTGATTCTATGTTGCAAAAGAGAAGTAATTGCATTTGCTACAATCCATGAAAGTGATCCAAATTCTATTTCTCACTTTAGAAGACTTGGCGAAGATAAGGTGGCAGTTATCGTATCAAGGATTCTTAGTGCACATGTTGAGCTAAAGCATAAGTGTGGGGATATGGAAATCCTTGGAGATGTTATGCCCTATAATACTTCCAACAAAGCATTCATTGCATGGAGATGAGACTTATCTAACACATGTCATCAGGAATACAAAGTGCATATCTTTGGATTTTAGAGTGGGAGATATTTTACAAATGTTATCATTTGCAAATAAGAATGTAGCAGAAGGAATGGTCTTGGGATTTGAACATCAAAGAATTGAAAGAATTGAAAGAATATGGCAATGTACCAAGCTCTATTCCTTTAGAGATGGATGATTCCAATGCACTCAACTATAGCACTGACATCTTATCAGGAGTCGATGAGTTCATTAGTACCGAGAAAGAAAAAGATTTCACAATTAATGCCTTATTTGGGGTGGATGAGTTCATGCACATTGAGAACTTGGGCAAACATGTCAAAAGTGATATCTTTTCAAGCATGGATGGCTTCATGGATACTGATAAAGTTCTTGGAGTCAAACCAAGTAACTATGGAATTATGGAAATCATGCACGATGATATAATGAGTGATGTTCTCTCTAAAGTAGAGGAGCTTCAAGACTATGGAGTTATGAAATCCATAGAAAGTGCATCAATGAGTGATGTTCTCTCAGGAATAGATGAGTTTGAAGATCATTTTGGGCACTCTATCACCACTAACTATGGAGTTATGAAATCCATAGAAAGTGCATCAATGAGTGATGTTCTCTCAGGAATAGATGAGTTTGAAGATCATTCTGGACACTCTAATGCCATTGTGACAAGTGGTTCTACGATTGTATCAAAAGTAGGGATGAGATCAACAAAGGACTATTCGGTATTTGACTTTGATTGTGAAACAGTTAATGTTACAAATGGTTTGATGAATGTATCAAAAGCAAGGATGACATCAACAAAGGACTATTTAGTATTTGATTGTTAGAGTGACAAGATCAAGGATGCAACATCCCATGAAAACAAGTGACAAATAAATCTTACAAGGAGAACTATACAAATCCAAATAAGAATGTACAGAAGGTCCCAAAACGATGGACATACAGATGCATGAAATGACAATGAGTCCAAGCAGATCTAGAAAAGTAACCAAAGAGAATAAGAGTAATGAATGAAGATGTTATGCTAAAAGCAATGCGATCTACATGCTGTAAGTGTAGATATATGCGATCCATTAACTTACATGACATCAAGGGCTGTAGAGAACATGTCTGGCAAAGGAAAGGGAGCAGAAGAAATGAATACCTACTCATGAGATTGTCGTGCTTTCTTGTAAATGATAAGAGAAGGCAAAGTTCAGGACAACAGATAAGGCCTCTTATAAATGGAAAAAGTGTTTGCAATAATGCATATCGCATTATTACAGGATTATCACATGGCACATATTGGAATTTGGCTAATAAAGCAAAGTATGGACTTAAATTTAACATTCGTGAAAACACAAGAAGGCCCAAAACAAGAGCCTCAATGGTTGCGGCAATAGTAATTTTGAAAGATTACATTTATGAAAATGCTTTACCGCAACCCCATCTATCAAAAATGCATCTTCTTATAGGTTTGACTAAAAAAGAAGTATTTTACTCTATTGGAGAAGCACAGAGGCAAAGAGGGCATACACCGGCATCTTTTCATACTTTGCATACTCTTTGGAAAAAAAGCTTTGGACATGTTAAAATCCCAAAGAGGCAAAAAATGTCAAAGTGCAAAGACTATGATGATCTAAAGCGAGCACTTGAGAGTGCAACATCTCCAGAACAAAAAGAAGCTTACAAAAAAAAGAGAGAGTTTCATCATGGACTTGTTCAAAATTCTAGAATAAAATATGCATTTTGGAAGGAGCAAGCTATTTTTCACCCAAATGAGTACATGTGCATTATTGTAGATGGTATGGATCAAAACACAACAACATTACCTTGATTCGTTAACACTCCACCTAAGCTACAAGGAAAATGCTTTTTAAAGACACATCTACGTGGAGTGTTAGTGCATGGATTTAAGCTTTTACAGACATATGGATTGATTCCTTGCATCTACATGATAGCAATCAAGTTGTAACATTCGTTATGAAGGCAATTCACAATGTACATGCAGAAAAAGGTCGCCTACCAGCAACTTTGAGAGTACAAGCAGGCAATTGCGGATGAGAGAATAAGAATGTACTCTTCTTTGCATTTTGCTCAATGCTAATCACTCATAGAATCTTCAATGAGATTGAAGTTGGGTTTTTGTTGGTTGGGCACACACATGAGGATATCGATCAGGTATTTAGCATGGTTTCAAGAGAGCTAAAACATAAGGACATGGAGATGATGGATGACTTGATAAGAAAATGTGGGAGGCAAGTTGGTGGCTGTAAGGAAGGGACATTATGCTCAATGGTTGAGAGGATGTATGATTGGAAGAGCTTTATTCTACATTTCATACAAAAAGGTGGTGATGCCTTGATAGGTCATATTGGTCCACACTATTTTTGCTTTTTCTTAAAGGATGAAAAACCAGTGATGCAGTGGCAACACTATTCTCTTGATACAAAATGGGAACCTGAAGAACCTTACTCTCTTTTAACTTCAATCCCAAGCAAAGAAATGCATCCAACATGGGCTCCTATAAAAGAATTCAGTGAGAAATCCAAAGGTGAAATAGAAGGCTTAAAAGATTTTATTACATACAAAGATGAAATGCTCCAGAGGTTTCTTGATTGAAAGCCCTCTTGGAAGGAACACACTACTGTTGTAATTAGCGAGACCTACCAATTGATAAAGGACCTTGCAAAAATGCAAGAAGATGATATTAAGGCAGAACGGCCTTTATTTTGGCCAAATGTTGGTAATGACTTGCACCTAGCATGTGGTCTCTTTGAAAATGAGTTTGAATCACTACTCCCACATCCATATTGTGGACCCAAGAAGAGAGAGTTTATGCCACAGTAGTTGACGTGAGCATGGATAGAGCTACAACATTTACAGTGGTATGGTATGAGCCAAGGGGTAAGAAGGAGAACCAAGATGACGATACATTGTATAGTAGTTGTCTAAAAAAGGAATGGGTTCCAAACCATGATGCAATTTCAAGACTTTCCATAGAGACAATCATAGTATCTTGGAAATCAAGGTAAAAAAAAACAAAGAAGCACATGGGGTATGATGTAGAAGAAAAATAAAATTATTGCAACCAATTATTTTGCACATTATAGAGTTCATAAAGATGCTCTCCCAGGAGGAAGTAGAAGGAGATAGTGGCCCATGATAACACCATTCAAATATCGAGAAAGAGTGAAGGTGGTGGTGGCAGTCAGATGAGAGTGAATGAAGATGGCACCCAAGTGACAATGACAACAAAAAGAACATTTTGAACAAGCAAATGTTTGGATTGCTAATTTCTGTGACGATAGAAAAGGACATTCAAACAAGCAAATGTTTGGATCGCCCATTTGTACTAAACTCACTGTAAAGGAAAAATTAAATTATTGAAAAGGCCACAGGAGATCCTTTGTACAAAGACTCATCCAGAGCAATATTTCTTGTAAAACTTATGATAATGTAAAATTGCAAGCATAGCTAATGCTATTTTTTGGAGTACAAAAGAGGCTTCCATCATGTCTCATGTCTATATAAATCTTTTAATTTCTTGAATATTCAAGAGTGTTATAGTTTTTTGCATTGAAAGTAAAAAGAGTCTTGCAGCTTTTTTGTGTATATTTTGTGAATCGTCAATAGCATGGTTTTTCATGGATTTAAACTATTAACTCGGATTTTTTAATTTAATAATACGATTCTTATAAACAAGAAATACAAATTTAGGATTTAATAGTAGTTTTTGCATTATTAGTGCAACATTGTAGAGAGATTTCGAAATGTATTTTGTGGAAATGATAGTGCCAGAAAGTAAAGTTCTTATTCTCGAATGACATTTTCATAAAGTAAACTTTTCATTTGGGAAGGATTTTAAGGAATAGTCCAAAAGTAGACATATGAGCCCAAAATTAATGAAATAAGTGTTGGTACCCTTGTGTTTTAAGTCTTACATCTATGCATGGACACATAGGTCATTATACATGCATAGATCACACCACATTAAAAACATAAATGTATCAATAGGCATGCAAAAGCATGTACTTGCGCACTCCTTGGACTATTCCTTAAAATATTTCCCAAATGAAAAGTTTACTTTATGAAAATGTCATTCGAGAAATAAAAGTTTACTTTTTGGCACTATCATTTCCACATAATACATTTCAAAATATCTCTCTCCAATGTTGCACTAATAATGCAAAAACTACTATTAAATCCTAATTTTGTATTTCTTGTTTCTAAGAATCATATTCTTAAATTAAAAAATCCAAGTTATTAGTTTAAATCCATGAAAAACCATGCTATTTAAGATTCACAAAATTTAAAAAATGTATACACAAGGCAAGACTCTTTTTGCTTTTAATGTAGAAAACTATAACACTCTTGAATATTCAAGAAATTAAAAGGTTTATATAGACATGAGACATGATGGAAGCCTCTTTTGTACTCTAAAAAATAGCAATAGCTATGCTTGCAATTTTACAATATCATAAGTTTACAAGAAATATTGCTCTAGATGAGTCTTTGTACACAGGATCTGCCGTGGCCTTTTCAATAATTTATTTTTTCCTTTACAGTGAGTTAAGTACAAATGGGCGATCCAAACATTTGCTTGCTTGAATGTCCTTTTCTATCATCACAGAAATGAGCGATCCAAACATTTGCTTGTTTGAATGTCCTTTCTGTTGTCACTTGTCGCTTGGGTGCCATCTTCATTCACTCTTATCTAACTACCACCACCATCACCTTTACTCTTTCTTGATATTTGAATGGTGTTATCATGGGCATTCTTCATTTGCATTATCTCCTTCTACTTCCTCCTAGGCGAGCATCTTTATGAACTCTGTAATGTGCAAAATAATTGGTTACGGTAATTTTATTTTGTCTTCTACATCATACCCCATGTGTTTCTTTGTTTTCTTTAACCTTGATTTCCAAGATACTATGACTGTCTCTGTGGAAAGTCTTGAAATTGCATCATGGTTTGGGACCCATTCCTTTTTTAGACAACTACTATACAATGTATTGTTATCTTGGTTCTCCTTCCTACACCTTGGCTCATACCATACCACTGTAAATGTTGTAGCTCTCCCCTAGTCATCCATGCTCACATCAACTACTTTTGCAACCCAAAACTTCACGTTCTCATGTTCATCATCCGATGGTCGAACAACAACAAAAAAATGGACGTCTATGTCTATTTGTGGCATAAACTCTCTCTTCTTGGGTCCACAATATGGATGTGGGAGCAGTGATTCAAACTCATTTTTAAAGAGACCACATGCTGGGCACAAGTCATTACCAACATTTGGCCAAAATAAAGGCCGTTCTGCCTTAATATCATCTTCTCACATTTTCACAAGGTCCTTTATCAATTGGTAGGTCTTGCTAATTACAATAGTAGTGTGTTCCTTCAAAGAAGGCTTCCAATCAGGAAATATTCGGAGCATTTCCTCTTTGTATGTAATAAAAGCTTTTAAGCCTTCTATTTCACCTTTGGATTTCTCGCTGAATTCTTTTATAGGAGCCCATATTGGATGCATTTCTTTGCTCGAAATTGAAGTTAAGAGAGAGTAAGGTTCGTCAGGTTTCCATTTTGTATCAAGAGAATAGTGTTGCCACTGCATCATTGGTTTTTCATCCTTTAAGAAAAAGTGAAAATAGTGTGGAGCGCTATGACCTATAGGGCATTACTTTTTGTATGAAAGGTAGAATAAAGCTTTTCCAATCATACATCCTCTCAACCATTGAGCATAATATTCCTTCCTTATGGCCACTAGCTTGCCTCCCACATTTTCTTATCAAGTCATCCATTGTCTCCATGTCCTTGTGTTTTAGTTCTCTTGAAACTGTGTAAATACCTAATCAATATCCTCATGTTTGTGTCCAACCAACAAAAACCCAACTTCAATCTCATTGAAGATTCTATGAGCAATTAGCATTGAGAAAAATGCAAAGAAGAGTACATTCTTATTTTCTCATCCACAATTGTCTGCTTGTACTCTCAAAGTTGCTAGTGGGTGACCTTTTTCTGCATGTACATTGTGAATTGCCTTCATAACGGATGTTACAACTTGATTGCTATCATGTAGATGCAAGGAATCAATCCATATGTCTGCAAAAAACTTAAATCCATGCACTAACACTACACATATATGTGTCTTTAAAAAGTATTTTCCTTGTAGCTTAGGTGGAGTGTTAATGAATCGAGGTAATGCTGTTGCATTTTGATCCATAGCATCTACAATAATGCACATGTCCTCATTTGGGTGAGAAATAGCTTGCTCCTTCCAAAATGCATATTTTATTCTAGAATGTCGAACAAGTCCATGATGAAATTCTCTTTTTTTTTTGTAAACAAAACTATCTACCTTGGTGTGTGATTTAGTCGAAACTTAAACAAACAAAACTATGAACCTTGGTGTTTGAAAAGAGAAATGTGTGTGAAAAGACAAACTTGTGGAAACTTGAATTTAAAATTTTTCTTTTTAAAAAAAATTTAAAATGAGTTTCACTTGCATTTTCAATTTACTAGTTTAATTTCTCAATTAAAACTTTTGGAATATAGTAGAAAAAAATGCATTTTGTGTTGGAATATAGAAAGTATAATTTTAAATTTCTCACCATTTTGAAAATTTTAAAAGTAGTTTAACTTACATTACTATATTATTAGTTTAATGTATTTCCTTTTAGGAAGAATTAATATATTCTTCTACGTAAATATCAAATTTTTTATTTTAGGTCTTATTTTCTTAATTTTACGTTTAAATTTCCATAAAATTTAAGTTAAATTAAATTTATTTATATTTTAAATTTTGTGATTCAAACTAATAAGAATTTACTTTGTCAAAATTTAAACTTCTTATTAATGTGAATTTTAAACTCTTATTAGTTTTAAGTTAAATTCATTTGAATTAAAAAAGGGTTTGGGAGTTTGGGTTTAACGTTTGGGGATTGGGGGTTTAGGGTTTAGGGTTTGGGAGTTAGGGCTTAGAGTTTGGGGTTAGGGGTTTAGGGTTTAGGGTTTGGGGTTAGGGTTTGGGTTTGGGGTTAGTGTTCAAGGGGTTAGGGTTTAGGGTTTAAGGTTTGGGGTTTAGGGTTTAGGGATTAGGGTTTAGGGTTTGGGGATTTGGGTTAGGTTTTAGGGTTTGGGAGTTTGGGTTTAGGGTTTAGGATTTGGGGGTTTTGGGTTTAGGGTTTAGGATTTGGGTGTTTGGGTTTAGGGTTTAGGGTTTGGGGGTTAGGTTTTAGGGTTTAGGGTTCGAGAGTTTGGGTTTAGGGCTTAGGGTTTAGGGTTTAGGGTTTCAAGTTTAGGGTTTAGGGTTTGGGGGTTTGGGTTTAGGGTTTAGGGTTTGGGGGTTAGGTTTTAGGATTTGAGGGTTAGGGGTTAGGGTTTAGGGTTTGGGGGTTTCGGTTTAGGGTTTAGGGTTTAGGGGTTAAGTTTTAGGATTTGAGGGTTTGGGTTTCCGGTTTGAGGGTTAGGATTTAGGGTTTGGGATTTTGGGTTTAGGGTTTAGGGTTTAGAGTCAATTTAAATTTTTAGTTTTTATTATTTTTCATAAAGTGAAATTTAAAGTTATTAAGATTTTGACTTCTTATTAATGTGGATGTTAAATTATTATGAGTTGTAAGTAAATTAGTTTTTGTAAATGAAATCTGTCTCATTTTTAAAATTGTTTGTCTCAATAGTAATTGTCTTTTTTAAACTCGTAACTTGAGGATATTAAAAAGAACAATGGATAAGAGAATTTTTGGCTTTTAACTGGCAACCTAAGCATATTAAAAAGAAGAATGGAAAAGGAATTATTTGTTGCTTTTATTCGCTTCGACAGTTGGTGTAGTCTAGATTAGCATAGATTAGTTTATCCTTAGAGGAGAGAACTCCAAAAAAACCAATCAAAGCCATGCTCAAAATTTCCCGACTAGTTTCTAATCGGAGTCAGTCCCTTCGTTCACATGCAGTTTCACAGTCACAATAACCCTACCATTTAAGCAACAATCAAGGTTTTAAAACTTTCAAGATGATTGAAAGTTGTATCAGTGGACACGATAGATTATAGTTGTATAAGTTATGGGAGTGGACAGAGCGGATTATAGTTGTACCAATTGTGGGAGTTGATAGAGCATATTGCACTTATATCAGACAAGCTTCAGATTTGTATTCGATTGTACTTTATTTCATTTTACACTATCCATGAGTTCATTGTAAATCCTTATTTTTTTTCACATTTATGCATGTATCTAAGCCTTGCAAAGCCTTCTAGGCTATTCCCAAAGCATGAAATTGACACTTATATCATTGGGAATAATGAAAACTTGAGGTGTATCAATGGGACTCGTTGTACTTTTAATTTATCAAAGTAATTGTAGTTTTCATGCAAAAATATTATATTATTTGTACCTAAATTTTTTGTTATGCTTTAATATAGGATGGATCTTAAGGCTACAACATTTGTCAATGGTATGACACTAAAATACAATGGAAGAATTTATGCCCTGAAGGACTTCACAAATTGGACTATTGTTGACACCACAAAGAAAGCATGGTTCTTGGTACTGAGCAAAGGAAATCTCATTCTAGTGAGAAAGATCAGTAGGCATCAAATGTATCTTTCTCAAAGAGCAATTTGATTCAAGAGGGCACCTTACTAGGAATAAAAATTGAAAAAGATAGCAATACAATGATGATTTACACAAAGTCAAGAATGAGCAACAGATTGTTTCTTCTTTCACAGAAAGATGCAATGCACTTTGTGATGCCGTCGCCAAAAGTACCTAGATTTCTTGAATTGGTTCCTGCATTGGAGATCCTCCAACATGTGTGGGAGGAATTTCCCATTGAGGAAGCAAGAAAAATACAGTCAAAGATAATCCTTGAATACTTTTAGGGTGTCATTGAACAAGGTTCAACTTCATTGGAGGGACCTAAGGTGCAAGAATCCACACATGAGACAGGAAGTGATAAGACACACCATGTAGACCTAGTTCAAGGTAATACAAATGAAAGAGGAACTGGAGTGGATGAGACAGAACACATTGTAGCATTGGATGAGGGTCTTGTACATGTGGATGCTTACAAGGGATCTACATCTAAGATAGGAATTGAATTGGATGAGACATGACATGCATTAGATGATACAGGACATGCATATGCATCTGTGATAGGAATTAAATTGGCTGAGACATGACATGCATCAAATGAGATAGGACATGCATCAGATGAGACAAGACATGCACATGCATCTCTCGTTCATGGTATTACTCACTTAGATGGTGTAACTCATGAAGTTGATGGAATAACAGAACAAGTGCAGCCCTTGAGTATAATTGAAGTAGAGGCAATGGAAGAAGAAGTCAGGCGATCTAAAGCAGTTCACATAGAGCCCCTAAAAAATAAACCCCAACATCAAATGCAAAAGGCGAGTACTTCATGAGCTACAGTTCCAAGTCCTATAGCTCAAAAAAGAGGTCATTCATCTACAAAGAAAGAGCAAAGAAGAGAAGAGGAAGAACACTATAAGAGGATGTGGAGGGTCTTGAAAAAAAATATTTGATTGAGTTGGAAAGACTTAATCATGACATTCATGCACTACGAAAGATTACCTCCACTTCAGAGATGTTGCTCAAAGCTAGGACCATATGGAGAACTTTTCATTCTCATGTGACGACTCTCAAAAGAACTGCAACTAAAGTGGAAGCGGATAATCTTGCTGACTTCTACATAACACACTATTCAAAATTTTTGGACTCTCTCTCCTAGTTTGGACTTTTTTTTAGAGCATATTCTCTCCACTTAGCTTCACTTAGTGAGCTAAAAAATTGGGTTTTTTAGAGCACTAAATGGGTCACTTATATACAAATATGGCCTTATTAAGCTAAAAAATCAAGTGGTGACCTCTAATTAAAAAAAAAAAACTCAATGAAGCTATAATTCCCAAACTTGTGCATGGTGCCCCCATCCAATAACTGTAATAATAATAATAATAGTAGTCTCCTAACTCCAGTTTAATTTTAACACTATGAAGTGAAAATATGACACCATATGAAAAGAGTTTGTTGCTTTCAACATATAAATGGTGTATAGATACACCATTTTTTTGAAAAAAAATAGTTTGTTGAATTCAATATATAAGCGGTGTATAGATACACCCTTTTTTTGAAAAACAAAGCATACAATACATTATCTTATTGGTGGTGTATAGATATACCATTTTTAGGGAAAAAATCATACAAAACATTATCTTATGCATCTGAATCTTGTTCACAGTCATCAGATTCATGTAATGTATTTGCGCTTGATGGGTCAAGTCTTGCCAAATGATGTTTAATATGGACACGACTTGGATTAGGAATTGTGATACATTTTTCAACATTGTATGCATGCCTCTTTTTAAAACTTCGTGTCCTCCATTTCCAATAATGAATAATGCTACTGACTTCCACCTCTGTTAATCCCTCATTATTTGGAACCCATTCACGTTTCTTTTGCAAGCATCCCTCATAGAGTTGTTTTATTGTATATCTTCTCGGGAGATTTTTCAATGGCTTTGGTTCATACCATAAAGCTGTGAATGTTATAGGAGTTCCCTTATCATCCCTTTCTATCTTAGCAACCTTTGCAACCCAAATTGGGCCACCTTGGTCATCCAACTCTGAACCTAGATCAAATGCCCAAACTGCAACAAATAGACCCTCTTCAATCTCATTAGATGGTATAAACTCTGGTAAGGGTTTGTCTCCCTTCCTGCCAAAATAATTTTGAGGTAAAAGGCATTCCTCTACTTCCTCCATATCTACTAACATATTTATATCCAAAGGAAAACTTGGTGACCTAGCTTGTTCTGGCCAAAAGGATTCACAGTATTCAATTCTCATTAATTTTCTTGTCTTTCTAAAGATTAAATAAGTGCTTCAGTTGATTTAATTGTCTCCAAATTCTTAGTTGATTGCTTAGGATATTTTTGCATCATAATTTCGAGATGTTTAATGAAGGCTTTCAAGCCTTTCATATCATCTATGTCAAGTGATTTGTTTTTTGCAAGAACAAATCTAGTTTCCTCCAATGGAATTATTTGTTGTAGTAAAGCATATGACTCACTCCATAAATGATCTCCATCTACTGAGTAGTGCTTGCATTACATCATTGGAATATTGTTATGCATGTGAAACTGAAAGTAGTGTGGATTTATGTGTCCTATTAGGGCATCATCTCTTGTTTGTAAATGTGGCTCTATGAATGCTCTCCAATCTACCATCCTCTCTAAGATAGCCACTTGTGATTCTTCCTTGTGAGACCCTCCAAGTTTTTTCCCAATTCGAAATAGCATATCCTCCAGTGTCAAAACATCCATTGACTTTAACTCACCAGAGATAACACTGAAGATTTGATCTATGTCTTCATGTGTATGGACGACAAGAAGAAAGCCAACTTCCACTTCTTCAAATATTTTCAAACCAACCAGCATAGAGCATAAAGCAAATATACATTTATTCTTGTTCTCTCTCCAACAATTATCAGCTTGTATTTGCAATGTGTTAGGTAAAAATCCGCGAGCATCTTTGACCTTTCTTATTACTTTCATGATTGATGTAACAACCTGGTTACTATCATGGTCATGCAAACTATCAATCCATACATCACAAAAGATTTGATATCCATGTACTAATACTCCACACAAGTGTGTTTTTAGTCCACATTTGCCCTCCAATGCCAGTGGGATACGTCTATATCATGGCAAAGTTGTTGTATTCTGGTCCATGCCATCAATGGTGATGCACATGGACTTATCGACATGTGAAATAGCTTCCTCTCTCCAAGAAGCATACAACTTTCGAGCATCCTATCTAACAGCATAGCCACAAATCTGGCCTGGTAATAGTCATATAAATCAAACTTCCTACTATGCGCCTGTACATAGTAGGGTCTTCCAGAAGCTCACCTGCATTTGCGCTCAGCTTCACATTCTGCTCCAAAGGAACTGAAATAGGCTTAAGCCTGTCATCCCATATTTGGACAGCATGTCCAATCCATACTACCTCTGCAAGAGCTGTATCCCACTTAGTGATCTAATCACTTTAATGCCCAAGAAATAACGCAGCTCTCCCAAATCCTTCATCTCAAACTTTTGCTTCAATAGCATTTTCACGTGAAGGATATCTTCATCACTGTCACCTGTGATGATCAAATCATCAACATAAATGACAAGCAGCATAATACCTTTCTCTATTTTTCTCACATAAAATGAGAAATCTGCCTTGGAAATCTGAAAGCCAATAGTGACAAGATACTGTACTATCTTGTCAGACCATGCTCTAGGTGCTTGCTTCAAGCCATACAAGGCTTTCTTCAACCTGCAAACAAACTCAGGATGAACAGCATGAACACAGGATAACCTGGTGGCTGCTCCATAAAGACCTCTTCTTGCAAATCACCATGCAAGAAGGCATTCTTTACATCCATCTGATGTAAAGACCATCCCTTTGATGCAGCCATAGCAATGACTGCTCTTACGTTACCATCCTTGCAACCGGACTGAATGTTTCATCATAATCAATGCCATATGTCTGTGCATACCCCTTGACAACTAATCTTGCCTTGTATCTGTTCACAGAACCATCTGCACTGTGCTTCACCTTATAAACCCACTTACAGCCAATTGCATTCTCGTCTTTAGGCAAAGGCACCAATTCCCATGTAGCATTTGCTTCCAAGGCATCCATTTCTTCATCCATGGGTTTCTCCCATTTTTCTTTTCCCATGGCTTGCTCAAAAGAAGTGGGTTCTGGTTCCTGTATCACTTTGACCATATAGGCATAGTGTATGGCTGTAAATCCATCATATTTCAGCCTATTCACAGGATATCTAGCTTTGGTAGACCTGTGCAAAATAGGCTCACTTCTAGGTGCTCTCAAAACATCCATGGTCTTCCTTACTCCAGGTGTAACAATAGAAGGAATACCCAACTCATCATCAATGCTCTGTTTTGAGCCACTGGATTCACCATCCACATAAGAGTGACCTGCATTCACATCAAACATGGGCTGATCTACCTTCTCTTTTCCTTTTCGTGATACCTGCATACCACTATCTGCATTGCTTTGAGGAGATTCTCCTGATCTCAATCTACCTGTCCATGGCGAAGTATGTGAACCAGTGCTAGAGGACACTGTAGGTCCACTAATATTTTGTGATTGTTGCTGTGAATTCTGTGCAGCATTACCATTTTGTAAATCTACATCATCAATCACATTTACTGGTTTATACCAGCTGCTCATCTCATAAAAAACAATATCTCTGCTCACTGTAAACTTATGAGTAGAAGGATTATAACATCTATACCCTTTCTGCTACAGAGAATAACCAATAAAGATGCACTTCTCAGCTTTTGGATCCAACTTGGACGTCAACTCATCTGGCACATGAACATAGGCAATGCAACCAAAAATTTTCAAATGAGAAATATTTGGTTTCCTACCAGTATACATCTCCTCTGGCGTCATGCCGTGTATTGCTGCAGTGGGAGTCTTGTTCATTATGTAAACTGCTGTAGCAACTGCTTCAGCCCAATAAGAATTTGGAAGGTCTTTTTCATTTAGCATGGCCCGAGATACCTCTCCAATATGCCTGTTTTTCCTTTCTGCAAGTCCATTTTGCTGTGGGGTATGACTGCATGAATATTGCTGCTTTATGCCATGCTCCTGTAGGAACCTTGCAAACTCATTTGAGAGGTACTCTCCCCCTCCATCTGACCTTAGGCATTTTATTTGCAAGCCTGTTTCTTTTTCAATCATAGCTTTAAAAGCTTTGAAGTGCCCAAACACTTCACTTTTCTTTTTCATAAAATACACCCAATCTTTTCTGCTCTAGTCATCAATAAAAGTGACAAAATAATGATAGCCTCCAATAGATGCAACTTTAGTAGTCCACACATTAGAGTGGATTAATTCCAATGGCTTCTTACTCTCTTGAACATGCCTAGGAAATGGTTTTCGTGCTTGTTTTCCAAATTGACAGGCTTCACATACCTTATGCATTTCTGCAACCTTGAATTTAGGCAATCCTGCAATAATATTTTGGGTCTGCATTGATTTAAGTCGCTGTACATTAACATGACCAATGGTTTACGCCAGATATCAATATTTGCAACTACACCGGTCCCATGTGCAAACATTGCTGCACTCAATTCAGGCATATCCACATCCAACGTAAACATCCTGCCCTTCTTCTTTCCCTTTGCTATCAAGCGACCATTATTTTTCATATCCTCAACAAAGCATCCATGAGGATTAAATCTGACCTGCAAGCCCTGCTCAACCATTTGACCAACAGAAACCAGGTTCTTGGTGATATTCAGGACATGAATTACATCAGACAGGTATTTCTTTTTCCCATCCTGCATAGACAAAGGAATTTTACCAATCTGCACAATAGGATGTGCAGTATCATCACCAGTCTCCACAAATCCCAGTTTTTCCATTTTCCTTGCATCCTGCATCCATTCTGCATGACCTGTCATGTGGTTTGACACACCTGAGTCAACATATCACACATCATTGCTTTCTTCTACACTTATCACAGAATTGGTCATGTGCTGCACCATAAACAGATGCTCATTTCTGTCATCACCCTGTCTACTAGAAGATGCATAATTGCCTTGCTGCAATTTTCCATTCATAATGTCATTTTGCTTTTTGTAGTAGTCTTTAGCCATATGACCCATTTTACCACAATAGTAGCATTCGACATTGTTGTTTGCATTTTGGCCTCTCTGCCATCCACCACGACCTCTTTGGCTCCCCCTGCCTCTAGAGTTACCACGTCCTCCTCCAAAGGACTGGTTTTCTTGAGTTGCTGCATATTCTGATTTCTACCACGGCCTCCAGATCCAGCCTTCTCTACCTCTGCCTCTACCTCTTTGAGCATTTGAGTAGAAGATAGTTTCTTTTAAAGTTCCTCCTGAAGAAGATGCACCACCATTTCTCTGCTCTTCAGAAATTAGAAGAGCAAACAACTCCTCAAAATCAAGAAATTTTTCACGGATGGTAATGGACGTCCGGAACTGTGCATAATCCTTTCCTAGACCATTCAAGGTCACAGAAACTAGATCATCATCTTCCACTGGCGACCCAATGGAAGCAAGTGCATCTGCAATTTTCTTCACCTTCATGTGGTAGTCATTGATGCTCATATTTTCTCTCTGCACATTGTGCAACTCCTGCTTGTCAAGCTACATTTTCCTGGCTTGCGTATTTGTGCTGTACATTTTTGCCAAAGTATCCCATGCCTCCTTTGGCGTACTTGCATCCTGAATATGCACAATCATAGAATCCAAAATACTGATAGACAGCTAGTACATAACTTTTCTGGCTCTCTCATGCCATCCTTTAAATGCTTGCATTTCCTGTTGATTAGGAACATTGGGAAGAAGTGTTTCTTCTTCATTTCCTGTAATGAATTCCCAATAGCCTTTTCCCATAAGGAAATTCGTCATTCTAAACTTCCATGCTTGGAAGTTGTTCTTGTCAAGATTTTCAGTGACAATCTGTGAAAGAGAATCAGACGCCATTACAGAACACTGCAAAAAATTCTGTCACTGCAAAAAATGCACTTTCTGCCTCACACGAACAAATCTACAAAACTGAGGAAAGTGGTATTTGACCACACAGTCACTTCCTAGTGACAATTTTGCATCAACAGGCAACAAGGATGATTCTGCAACTCCCAATATCTTTGCGCACAGGCATACGATGCAATTTTTACGGTAACTTTTCACCGACCTACAGAGTAGTGGTCGCACAGCAAAAACTAAGCCTTTTTTTGAGTGCCTGCAAAGAACTTCCGCCTTTAAAACGGGTCCCAAAATGGCCTCTGTTAGCCCTCTCTACTCTGAAGACTAACTCGAAACGCACTACTGCGACAGATTTACATGCGTAATCGTACTTCAGAACTGCGTATGAAAATTCATAGAGTAGAACAGTGATCGACAGAATCATTCATGATAAAACAATAAGGTAGATGCAATAGAATCTCTGTATTACATTTCTCCGAGCAGTACAATACCGTACTCTCTGATACATAACAATGTTCCTCTTCTGATCACACTGATCCTTGCTCCGATCCTCATCAATGAGCCCCAATAAGCCCCCTGAATGATCGCTCTCTTCTCTTTTATCTAACCGGCACACATAACTCCTTCACGGTTGTCGTGACGGTTGCCGTGACGGTTGCCGTGCCTATTCAGTTCTCCGCCTGCCCCTAGAACTTCCGTCTTTTCATATCTCACTATAAACTAGATACAACGTATTAATGATAATAATCTAAGGACTAATGATCTAAGGACTCCCCCCCTAGTTCCTCTTTGCTGTTGCTGCTTTTGCCCTTAACAATTGGCACTCCCGGTGAATCGGATTCCGGATCCGCATCCGAACCCACCGGTTCTCCGCTACGGTTCATCCTCGACATCGCCACCGTCATCGTCCGCCGCCGCCGCTGCTGCCGCTGCCGCCGGAACTGCTGCCGCTGCCGCCGCCGGAACTGCTGCCGCTGCCGCCGTCGGAACTGCTGGAGCCGCCGGCGCCGGTACTTGTACTACCGGAGCCGCTTGCGCCGGTCGAAGTAAAGGTAGCTGCTGCGGGTTGAGAGCATGGGCATCCACAAAAATTTGGAGCTGTCCATAGAAAGGTGGTGCCGCCGCCCAAAAACACTGAAATCGTCCAGAAATACCAGGAAAACAAATGCTCCCCACTCCGTGATGAAGGCTGTTTTCTCTCGATCTTCTGGTGCCATCTGCACTTGGTTATACCCACTAAAGCCATCCAGAAAAGAATACATCTCGTGACCTGCCACTGTATCCAGCATAGTATCATTAAACGGCAATGGAAACGGATCCGTGATTGTCGCCGCGTTAAGCTTTCTGTAGTCAACACAGACCCGCAACTTCAAATTCTTTTTCGGAACAATCACTATTGGCGAAAGCCACGTTGCACGATCAACCAGATAGATAAACCCGACCTTTAGCAGCCTGTCCAGCTCCTCCTTCACCCTCTGGGCATAATTCGGGTTCATTCGATACCGTTGTTGCCGAACCGGTATCGCATCCTTCTGCAGATTGATCCTATGCTGATAGAATTTGGGATCGATGCCGAGCAAATCTGTGTAGTCCCAGGCGAACACGTCTTTGAAGGATTTCAGCAATGTCTCCAATTTTCCCCGAAATCCTTTATCGAGCTTCGCACTGACACGGACGTTCTTTGGCTCCTCCTCCGTCCCGAGGTTAAGATCCAGCAGCTCGTCTTCTTTGACCCTCCGCGAGCGACGGAGTTCCTGCTCGAAAACTCTTTCCGCCTCCGCCACTCCCGCTTCGTCCGGCATGTCTCCTGTGCCTTCCGGTAGACTCCCTTCGACTGGTTCTTTAGTGGAACTGGATGACTCCTGCGTAGCCGAGGGAATCTGATGCTGATATTGCTTTAAAACGGCAACCACATCGACCTCGAATAAGCTTACCAGCTCCGTATTCCTACTGAAGTAGTCATCCTCCTCTTCGACCCCCATTCCGTCCATCATATGGATACCTTCCGCCATCGTCGGTCGGAATGGTGTCCTCAGCCCTTGTTTGGTATGTACCGAGAGCTTCAGCTTCTTTTTTCCTTTCCGAATGGTGATGCGGTCGGATTGCCAGTCTTGTTTCACACGGGCCTGCCGCAACCACGGTCTTCCGAGCAAGAACGGGTATGACCCGCTAATATCCTCCATCCGGAGAATCACCGCAGCGATTTCGAACTTCACGCCGCAAACCTCCATTTTCAATCCACGGAGCAATCCTAACGGCTGCACTCTCCGTTGGTCTGCCATCCGAACGGCGAAGGGTGCGGATTCCCATTTTGTGATACCCAATGGCACCAGCATTTGTTCGGACAGGATGTTGACCCCAGACCCTCCGTCCAGCAACACCCCTCCCACACGGCTGTTCTCCAGTGTTACGGAAATTACCGGGACCGCTTCGTCAAAAACAGGAGGCTGTTCTTCCGCTTCAGGCTTTGCAGATCCGTCTGACGACACTTCCATTGTTACCGCTTCCATCTCCGACTCCATCGCCCTGACTGGTTCCGTCAATTGTTTGATGAGAGAACTCCGGAAATTGGGTACCAATGCTAACAATTGCTCCATTGTCATGTGTATTTGCTGTTTCCGCAAATCCTGCCATAAATCATATGGTTCAACACCCTCCTCGCCGGTCATCAGGTTGTCCTTCTGACTGGTAGGTAGACAAGTCGCTTCTGGCTGGTCTCCTTGCAGGTGCCTTGCCACCTTCGCACCATTCTCCGTCACCGAGACTGCCTTTTCCGCGCTAGGCCTAGGTAACACCGTTGGGGTTTTCTGGACCCATTCACCGACCGTCGACCGCACCTTTTGTTGTGCCTGCCAATCCAACGCCGTAGGTCTCCCCTTCTCTTGTGGGGCCTTGTAGTCCCGCACCTTTTCCTGGGATCGTGTGACCACGAGCACATCTCCGCTCGCACTTCCTCCCACTTTGCCTTCAACAGGGACACCCGCCGGTACTTCCGGTACTTCTTCAGACTTCGGACTAGGCTCCTTGCTATCCTGTTGCTGACTGGCATCATCGCATTCGATAATCAGAACCGCATTCACTGCTGGTGCGGACTTGCCTTCGCCGGATCCCCGGGTTGCTTCCCTTTCCGCCTTGTGGCGCTTGAATAATTCGCAATCTACCTTTCGATGTCCGGGTTGATTGCAATAAAAACATAGGAACGTCCGTTCCCCTGCTGGTTCATCTGCACCTGTTCCAGCCGTTCTCGGCCGCCAAGGTCTTTTCGCCGGTGCGGCTGGTACCGCGGCTGGTGCTGCGGATGGTGCCGCAACTACCGCCGCCACCGCTGGTGTCGGGGCTATTCGTGCGTTATAGCGGCAGATCTCCGTGGTATGCGTCGCTGTTTGGCAAATCGCACACCACCGCTCATTCAAACCGCATTCCTCTGCTAAGTGTCCTGCATTCCGGCACCGATTACACCAAGTATCCTTGCGAACTTTTGAAGAGGACCCTATTCCACTATCCCGGCTTTTGGCTCCGGCAGCAGATCCTTCCGGAAATAACTTCCCTGCCGCTTTTCCAGCCTTCCGCCTCATGGAACGTTTGTCCTCCTCCTCATCCGACTGATCCAGTATCGGTATCGGAGTCTCCCTCAGCCTCCTCATACTTCACTTTTCCTTTCCTTCCCTTGGAAGTAAACAGAACTTGTTCCGCCCTCACCGCTGCTTGGACGACTTCTTCCAATGAAAGAGCTTCCAGATCCAACGATGCCAGGGACCTTTTCAATCCTTTATTCAGCCCCTCCATGAAGTAAGCATTTTGGATGGGGACTGCCGGGGTAGTTGCTGCATCGAGGCGGCGGATCAACGACCGAAACCTGGCCGCATACGCCTCCACTTCTTGGTTCTTCTGTTCCAGTTTCCCCAGTTTGGCCAGGACATGAACACGGGTCTTGTCCTCCCGAAACCGGAGCAAAAAGGCATCCCGCAGTAGATCAAACGTGGCGAAATGGGTAGCTCCATATTGCGCGATCCATACTGCCGCCTGCTTCTGCAGTGTCGGGATGAAAGTCGCCATCTTCATAAGATCTGTCGCCTGCACTGGTGGAGCCGTATTCACCATCCATGCCATCTCAAATGACAGTATATGTGCATCCGCATCCTCCTTATCCCGTCCCGAAAACTTGGGGTACTTCACCGTCATCCTGGGTACCAGTGGTGGAATAGCCGCGCTACTTACCGCCGGAACTCCACCCCCGCCTCCGCCTCCACCGCCTCCACCTCCCCCACCGGGATCTGGTGACGGACCTGGGGCTCCGCTTCCTGCAGGCACACCACCCCTCCGTCTGCTGGGACTCGGTGGTGGGGAATTCCGCAACGGTGACGCTTCGTCTTCCGGAGGAGTACTTGTTAAATCGAACGGGCTACTGCGTCCGGAGGATTCGCCTTCCTCCTGAACACCAGAAACGACTGGACCTTCCTCTCCTGGGATCAGCGGAGGTGTGTCAGAGCGGCTACTACTCTCACTATCCGTGAAGAAGCCGAAGAGAAGATCACGTTGAGCCACATATCTGTCATGCCGTTCCTCGCGGGTTGTACGTGCCGATACTGGAGTTGCAGGCTCCCGAGGCCGTGCCGGAGAGCGCGATGTTCCCCCTGGCTCACTCCCAGCGTCATTCATGCGCTAGTCCACACACCGAGGAATCAGAGTATTACAGATGGGGAGCATCCAACCTCTCCGGGGTATCCACCGCGACGAACATGGAAATCTTCCGTGGTCGCCAAAGTGTTAGCCCTCTCTACTCTGAAGACTAACTCGAAACGCACTACTGCGACAGATTTACATGCGTAATCGTACTTCAGAACTGCGTATGAAAATTCATAGAGTAGAACAGTGATCGACAGAATCATTCATGATAAAACAATAAGGTAGATGCAATAGAATCTCTGTATTACATTTCTCCGAGCAGTACAACACCGTACTCTCTGATACATAACAATGTTCCTCTTCTGATCACACTGATCCTTGCTCCGATCCTCATCAATGAGCCCCAATAAGCCCCCTGAATGATTGCTCTCTTCTCTTTTATCTAACCGGCACACATAACTCCTTCACGGTTGTCGTGACGGTTGCCGTGACGGTTGCCGTGCCTATTCAGTTCTCTGCCTGCCCCTAGAACTTCCGTCTTTTCATATCTCACTATAAACTAGATACAACGTATTAATGATAATAATCTAAGGACTAATGATCTAAGGACTCCCCCCCTAGTTCCTCTTTGCTGTTGCTGCTTTTGCCCTTAACAGCCTCGCAGCAAATACTGCCCTCTCGCCACACCATGAAGGGTGTCTCAATCTGCGGTGCACTCTTGCACTTTCGGCTGTGCTACCTGTAGAGATTTTCTCCCAAACTCGAAAAAGGAAAGCAACACTGGTCCTCTTACTAGGACACCGCGAACTTGGTTTGCTTTCTTGAGCTCTTGACCACGAACTAGGCTCTGATACCATGTGAAGATAGTGGGAGAGAAGGAAGGAGTCTCACTTGTGGCTTTCTCACATACACAATGGGGGAATACACACAAAGGTGGAGGCTGAAAACAGTTTTCCTCTTCTTTGTTGTGAAAGCCAAAAGAACTCTAGTACAAAGAAATAGAAGAAACCTATATGTGGGTCTCAAACCAAACTCAGCTAACTAAGGTGGCATACTAACTGAGCCACGAACTAGAGTACATAAGGATAGTTGTCATCCAGCTATTATTCATGGGCGGTGTACCAACCGCATCTGCAGCTAACAAGTCGGTGACATAAATGCACAACGGTCACCCTGGCATATCATGAGTGGAGCTCAATATCTCAACACATTGTCACTAATATCATCAATTCATGTTATTACATCACTTATCCCATAGATCTTTGAGTGTATTTTTCTTTATGGTCCCATCTTATGATTCTCAACACAAGACAAGTCTTCTATACTAGTGAGCCTATTCGAGTCACTTGCAACACAGGACATGTCTTCTATACCAGTGAGCCTGTTCGAGTCACTTGCAACACAAGACAAGTCTTCTATACCAGTGAGCATGTTCGAGTCACTTGCAACACAAGACAAGTCTTCTATACCAGTGAGTATATTTGAGTCACTTGCAACACAAGAAACCTTTTCTGCATCAACATCTGTTAGTATAATGTCCTCAGTACCTATGAGCATGCCACTATGATACTCTTGATCACTACTATAGCTTCTTATCAATTTAGATCCCATTTGTGTTATAGTCCTTTTCTTTTGATAATATTATGTTGTGTCTTCCATCATGTTGAAGGAAACTGTCTTAGGCAAACTTGATTTCAAGAAAGCTAACCCCTATTTACAAGTACTATGAACTTGTAGATGAGACGTAGTATTATGGACATCTAGACATGAAGTACTATCCATTGCATTTTGAATGACACCTGCACTAGTCAACTTAATTATCTCCACTATACATAGAAAACTCTAAGCATAGTCCTTAAAGTTGCCAATTGCTAAAACTTCTCTAGAGCAAGATAACATCTCTACTTTCTCCCCCTCAAAATAAGTTTTCTTGATATCTTGAAAGTATGTCTTTGGAAAAATTTTGTCTTGGTCCCAGAGCGTTCTGTGTGCTTGCATATCAAATATGTCACATTGTAAGATATCTCCCAATGTTTCAAAGTCTCCATGTGGATATTTTAAATGTACTTCAGGATTTACAACGTTGGTGATTATCACTACATATCTTCTCTCACCACAACGTTGGAAATGACACACATTCATAGGATCAAGACTATGAATTCATCCAAAAGCCACCATTTCATTCTTTTTATATAACACCACATCCATACCCTCTGTTAGGGTGAATACTTGTTTTATGTACAAAAATAGATTAGCAACTCAAAAAAAGACACAATAAATAATCATTGAGCTTATTATTACTTAATAACTTTTACATTAAAACTAGCAGAGAAGGCATTAAACCTGAACCCTACATCCTAAACTTTAAACAATTAACACCAAAACATCTTAACCACCGTAAATCCTAAACTTTAAACATTTAATCCCTAAACCCTAAACTCCTAAACACTGAATCCTAAACCCTAAACCCTAAACACAAAACTCTAAATCCTAAACCCTAAATCCTAAATCCTAAATCCTTAACCCTAAACCCTAAATCCTAAACCCTAAAATATAACCAAAATTTAATGAATTTTTTTGATTTGTGCAACAGATCGGATATATCCCCCAACCTGTTGCTTAAGCAACAAGTTGGGGGATATATCCAACCTGTTCCACAAGTCAAGAAATTTCTTGATTTGTGCAACAGGTTGGATATATCCCCTAACCTGTTGCTCAAGCAACAGGTTAGGGTTTTGTCAGAGGGAATGAATCAAGAATAATAAAAAGCCGGAATGGAAAAACAATCTTCCACTGAAATATGTTATGCTAGAAAAATGCGACACGAAACCACACCACTTGTGATGGAAGACATGCTGAGGAAAGCAGACACCCCAACCTGTTGCTTGAGCAACAGGCTGGGGGATATATCCAACCTATTCCACAAGTTAAGAAATTTCTTAATTTGTGCAACAGGTTGGATATATCCCCCAAATCAAGAAAATTCCTTGATTTTTGCAACAGGTTGGGTGCACCATTAACCTGTTCCACTTGCAATAGGTTGGGGGATATATCAAACCTAAATTACACAAATTGAAAAAAATCATTAATTTTTGGTTGTATTTTAGGGTTAGGGTTTAGGGTTTAGTATCTAGGGTTAAGGATTTAGGGCTTAGGATTTAAGATTTAGTGTTTAGGGTTTTGGGTTTATGATTATGGTTTTAGGGTTTAGGGTTTAAGGCTAAGGGTTTAGGATTTAGGGTTTAAGGTTTAAGATCTAGGGTTTAGGGTTTAGGGTTAAGGATTTAGAACTTTGTATTTAGGGTTTAGGGTTTATGATTATTGTTTTAAGGTTTAGGATTTAGGGTTTAGGGTTTAAGGTTTAGTATATAACGTCATGAGCTTAGAGTCTAGAATCTAGGATTTAGGATCTGGAAATTAGGTTTAAGAATTTAAGCTATAGGGGTTAGGGTTTAGAGTTCAGGGATTAGAACTATTATATAAGTTTAAGAGCTTAGATTGTATAACCTAAGATTTAGGAAACTTTAAGATTTAAGATTTAGGGTGTAAGATTTAAGGTATATAGACTATATAAAATATGCATTCCAAAGTGTTTAGTTTAGATATATATAGACTATATATTATATGCTTTCCAAAGTGTTTTGTTTATATCTAATACTAGGTATGATCCTTTACAAAGGCTTTACTTTAAGTAATTATAAGTCTACCTAGTCAAAGTATCCTACTGATTAGGGACAAGCACATAGGCTAAAAGCACACTGATTCATATTTTCTTACATTCATGCTACATGGTGTATCAGAAGAAATGAAGAAGTACGTGATAAGAAATATTTAGAAGAAATATGTATTCCATATCATGGATTCATACCATGGATATCTGGTGGTTGCTAAAGTAGAAAAATGATATGGATTTAATGATACTATAGTTTTGTGCAAAGCCTTAAACAATGGATGTAAATACTGTAACAAAGATAGGCAAGTATGCTAAACCTCTTCCAGATTCTATGGTTTTAAATACCTACCTTACAAATGCATTATCTAATTCTTCATTCTTCGAGTAACAAGTATTATATACATGGAAGAAAAGCATACATGCTAAAAGCACGTGTGTAAAATTTAATATTTTCTTATTTTTTAAATTAATTCAATTCTTTGATTGACTACTTTTTTAAAATTAAATGTTATTACTATATAATATACATAATTTTCAATATTAATAATATATAATATTAATAATATATATATATTTATTTAAATTTATACAATAATCACATTATATTTATATTAGTTTTTAAGTTAATAATGTATATTTTTACAAAAACTAAAATTTAATATCTAGTTAATAGTAGGAAGAATATTGTAGAGATTTTTCATATTAAAAACTACCTTACAAATACATTCACTAATTCTTCATTGTTTGAAGAATAAGTATTATATAAAGCACATATGCTAGAAGACCTCCTTTTCAAAAATGTTTTCATTGTTATATTTTTTTAATTAATGTATTTATATAATAATTATATAATACTTATATTAATTTATAGATTAACAATATATATTTTTAGCAAAATTATATTTTAACATTAGTTAATAAAAATTTATTATATTATGGAGTAAAAATATTATAAATGGATTTCTCATATTAATAAAGTGTCGTGAGAAGAGTTTTTAGAGAGATTTACGATTAAATTTTGTTTTAAAGTTGTTGCATACGCAATAGGTAGGGAGGTTTGAGTGGTTTTGAGGTTGAGAGAGAAATTTGTAATAGAGAAATTTGTAATAGATTGTTTTCTATTTTTTGTTTGAAAAATTGTTGCATGGCCAATAGGCTAGGAGAGTTTGAGTTTGAGAGAAATTTGTGACAATAGGTTGTGAGAGTTTGAGGTAAAGAGGAAAATTTATGAGAAAAAAGATTCAATGCAAAAGATGGTTTTTTGAAGTTGTTGCATATATTAATAGTATCGTGAGAAGAGTTTTTGGAGAGATTTATGGTTAAATTTTGTTTTGAAGTTGTTGCGTACGCAATAGGTAGGGAGGTTTAAGTAGTTTTGAGGTTGAGAGAGAAATTTATAATAGATTGTTTTCTAATTTATTTTTTTTGAAAAATTATTGCATGGCCAATAGGCTGGGAGAGTTTGAGTTTGAGAGAAATTTGTAACCATAGGTTGTGAGAGTTTGAGGTAAAGAGGGAAATTTGTGGGAAAAAAGATTTAATGCAAAAGATGGTTTTTTAAAGTTGTTGCATATGCAACAGGTTTTTGAGAAAAGAATCAGATTTGAAAAAAAAATTCAAATTTACAAAAACTTGATTCTTAGAAGTTCTTGCGTATGCAATAGGTTGGAAATGAACTCACCTCTTACAACATTTTGAAAATTTTGAGAATCCTGCAATAGGTTGATGAGAGGAGAGAAGTGTGGAGTGTGAAAGAATGAACTTGAATGAAAGAGAGAATGAAGAATGTTCTACTTATAGTGAACCTAAAAGAAGTAAAAAAACCAAAAAAACTAAAAAAAGCTGACTTGACCTAAAAAAGCTAACTTGACCTAAAAGCTACCCATTTCCTATAAAACTCTACTTCTCCTCATTCTCTCTCACAACTTTCCTCGAGCTCCTCCACCACCTCCCCACCCAGGTGCTCCCTCCCTTCCCCTCTCCTCCCTCCCTTCCCTTTCCCTCTCCTCCCGCTTCCCATCCCCTCTCCTCCCGTGCTCCTCTCCCATCCCCTCTCCTCCTGCTCCTCTCTCCGACAAGAGTAACTACAATATTTGCGGTAGTAACTATAGTATCTCCAACTGTACCTACACCATCGACTACTACAACTACACAAGAAGAAGATACAAGTCTCGCAGACTTTTCTATAAGTGTGGTAGACTTACATCCTCCAGAGGATGAGGGGTACATTTGGGGATTTTCACAATTCAGCATGGCCACAATGCTTATTAATCGAGCTTCGTTGTTCACAAATCAAAGAAAGCTAGATAAGACATTTGCATGCAAATTGTATGAAGATATGAGGAAAACAAGAACTCCAGTTGCCACTAATATCACTCTTCATCCTATGGCGTTTAACAGACTTCAAGAAGATGATCCTACATTGCCTAATGTCACATTTCAAAAGCACGTGGACTTTCTTGATGCTTTTGAGAGCTTTAGAAGGAGCGACTTTGTTCATGAAGAGGCTTTATACCAATTCCGATATGAGGCTGACATCGAGAAGAGATACATGCTAGCAAAGAATAGATTCTTGGAAAGATGTAGGTTTGAGCCCATTGATGGGCAACACTTTTGTGAAGCTTGCAGGATCACCTTGATGAGGGAAGAAAAGGAGACTTGCCACAGATTGAGTGGATGGAAAAGTTTCAACAGGTCATTTGTCATGTATGCATATTTAATGATGACTCGAAGTACATTCTAGAATCAGGAAGGCTGAATTTTGCTCCATTTAGGTTGAAAAAAAGCTCTTCTCTTTCTGAAATCCTGATAAAAGCAAGGGAGTTATGGGTGGGCTATGGAAAGCCACAAATAATGAAGGACAGGAGACCTACATCCGAGTACATGGCAAAGAGGACTCGGTTCTATAGATGCTTGAAAGGTGTTGTAAGCAATACACAAGGCGTGCCAAGTAATAAGGTTGAGGCAAAGGATCTGAACACTACCGTTGTAAGATACAGGGATGTTACTTGCATTGTCTTCCATGAGAACTCAGTGTTTCAGAGCATTGTGGATGTTTGCCAAGCATATGATACAGGAAAGATATCCTTTGAGGCACCAAAGCACACTGCAACTCAGAGGAAAGAAATAATGAAACCGATGTCTATTGTTTGGTGGAGAGCATTAAGGTTTGTTCTAGATGCAATAATAGAAGAAGTATGCAAGAAGATCCTAAGCGGCGACTGCTTCTTTGGAAAGAAGAGCAAGCATAGCAACTTGGATGAAGTGGTCACCCAAATGATTCAAAGTGAGGCTGCTCTCTCGATACTATTGTTTTTATTGAAATCTGATGATGAGTTAGCTGGCAAGTTAATTGATGTGGATAAGAAGATAGCACTTAGCATAGGTCAACTCCTTGATAAGACATGGGCTAGAAAGTGGTTGGCTTCAATCGATATAGATGCCACACCAACAAAGGATCTAAGAGCTAAAATGCCAAAGGTTGTTGAGACAGAATATATGGCCATCAAGGAAAAGGCCTTGCAATCCACTGCCCAAGGTAGGGCAATTGGTGGTTTACATGATGGCTCTCCATTTAGCTTCTCCTATGATATCTTGCTATCAGAGAATGATACAAAATTTGCACACATCAATGGCATTGATACAGAGCATTTCATAACAATGAGCGGTCATGCTTGGGAGAAGCCATGTGTATTTTTCATAGATGAATTGCCAGACCTTGTAGTATCACAGATAGTTGAACTTGTGTGGTTTATCATAGAAGGTCCTATGGCATATAAGAAAAGATCAACGTTGGTCCTGTTCATGACAAAATCACAAAGGGATGGCTTGTATGTGGGTTTGACATCTACATTTGGGTATTTACTTTCAAAAGTATACCATGGTATAGTCCTATGCAATCATATGACTGTCTTGGAAGGCACTGCCATTCAAGTCTTGCAGCCTTTCTTGATGTGCTTCTTATGTAGGGGTGGTGGCAATCTAATCAAAATTCCTTTAAGGACTCTCGAGCTTCATTACTTTGAGGACAATAAGGTTAAGCTTGATGTAGCAATGGTGGATTACAGAAAGCCGATACATCCTAATGTGATATTAGAGATGAGAAAGAATTTACTGAATGATGGGTGGGAAGTAGCATTGTATCGAATGGGTTTTGCTACTAAGAAATTGCTATGCCAAAGTAGAAATGTAAATGTCATTGATACGTCCCATCAGATTGAGTTCTTTGACACATATTACAGTTGCACTACCTTCTTTGAAGAGGAAAGTATCAAAGAAGAGGGTAGTGAGGAAAATGTCAAAGATGAGGGTAGTGAGTTTGAGGGTGATGATGATGAGGATGAAAGCTCTGAATCCCATGACTTACGCCAAGAAGAAATCTACACAAAGAATAAGGGTGATCAAGTGTCAACTAGAGTCAAGGAGGATTTACTCATCATACGAGAAGGTCCACTGTAGCAAGAAGTAGTAGTACAACATGTCGTAGGAAAAGGTAAGGCTAAAGAGGTGGAAGCACTTCCCTTGAAATTAAAAGTGAGGAAGGCACCCTTGATCTTGGGTGAAGGACATGCAAGTGGATCAAGCAAGGAAGCCTTACCCATAGAAGGTATGGACGAGGCAAAGCATCACGACGAGGAGTGGAGGCATAGATGGTTCTTCAACCATGACCTTACAGACTCCAGAGCAGCCTACTAGTTAAGTGCTAGGAACTAAAGAGCAAACTAATGAGGACCTTACTACTAAGACTCCATTCTTAGAGCAGCCTAGTAGTCAGGACCTTGGTAGTCAAGGGCGCATTGAGGACATTGGTGCTGTCTTAGAGTAGCCTATTAGTCAGGACCCTGGTAGTCAAGGGCCTGGCATTGAGGACATTGGTATTGAGGAACATGATGGCTGATGGCTTTGTAATCACAAGTTTTGAACTTCGCAAGTTTTGAACTTCTATGTAAAGTGAATATTTAATAAAAAGTTAACTACTTTTTTGATTTCTTTACTCTCATTATTGTGTATAAAGATTGTTTATGATGTCCATTTTATACTTAATGGTGCATTTTCAAATTTATGTCAATATATTTTTATAGTTAAGGGTGTTTTTTAATACCAAGTGAGGTGTATATGTACACCACTTACACATAAAAGGATTTATGTACACTACCTTTCTAAGCAGTTTATGTACACCACCTTTCTAAAAGAAATGGTCATAAAGGTGTGTGCACACCACTTATACATAAGGGTTTTATTTACACCACCTTTTTAAGAGAATTGGTCATCTATTGATGTTCTTAGGCGATAGTAGCTCAATTCATAAGAAGTTATGAAGATGTTTATGTAGACCACCTTTGTAAGAGATTTGGTTATGCATTGATGTTCTTAGTACTTAATCACCAAATCTTTTTTTTTGAGTTGTCAAATCTAGTTCAAAAAACAACATTACTAGTATATTCAAAATTTTTGGACTGTTTTTTAGTCCATTTCTCAAATTGGACTTTACACAAGTCCAAAAGTTTTGAATAGTGTATTACACATGCTTGACTGCCATTGTACCAAGGGGAAAGCAGGAAAGAACAGAGGTGATTACAAGCGTTAAGATAGTAAGGGACATGTATCAAGACTACACAAGCATAATTTTTTGTAATGATGAAGTTTTTCATCATATAAAAGATGTGTGTCTTGCATGTGAGAAGGAAGATGTCATAGATGAGGCTCCATCATTGATGAAAGACACGGCAAAGAAGATTGAGAAAAAAGAGATGATAGCTTGGATGTGGAGGCCTCTAAGAAACTTGCTAGACAAATATGTGTGGGGGTTAAAGGTCACTATGCCTTTACCCCAGTTATGTACGATACTCAAACACATATATAAATGAATGAAAAAGAAGATTAGGGTGTTATGAACCCACCAAAACTTGTGTGGCTCTCTGTTTCTCTCTCTCCCTCTTTCGTTCTTGCTTCCGTTGAGAGCACTCTCAACTGGTATCAGAGCCCGGGTGATCTAGCTGAGTGTGCATGAATGCCTGGAAGCTCAGCATCTCTGTGGGAGGAAGGAGAAGCTCTATGGGAAGCTTTGTGGGTGACTTTACTTGCATCCGAGTGTGCAGAGACTTGGAGGAACCTTTGAAAAAGTCACTTTGGTTTTGCGAAGTGGTTTTGAGAGCTTGTTACGTATTTTCAAAGAAAAAGTCGTTTTTAAAGCTTTTCCCTATTCCGTTCGATGACAGAGTCTCCGTATTGACTTGTAGAGGCAATTATTGCTTGTTTTTGGTGTCCATTTCACTTCAAGAGCTTGGAAACACCTTTATTATTTCTACGTTCTTTTGCCTGGGTGTTGGAACTCAAGTTTGGAGCAACCATTTGCCTACTAAGTCCGATTATGCAATGGTACCCATATTTTGAGGCATCTCAGGTTCTATTTTCAGTAGCGGTCATTGCCGTGGGACCATGATTATTTGAGCATACCTTATGTAAATCACTCTGGTTGCAGTTTGAGCCATATGTACTCATTTGTGGTGTGCATTAGGTTGCAATGGATGATTTATAGGCCATTTATATGCATTGCAATCCTTATTGGATGCACTGATAGGCCCAAATTGCCTTGTGGGATGCTATTTTTTATGGACGCTTTGCACATGGATGCTATTTTATGCTAAGGGATAGCTTTGACAGATTGCAAGTGATGCACTGATAGTGTTATGCTCTCTTGGATGAGATATTGGTAATGCATATGCCCATGGACAGTGTTTATGCTTGAGCCTTTTGGCACTTATTGGCATTTTGGATTGCCATTGCAGTTGGCATTTTATTTTGGGCCAGATTTGCTCATATGGATGCATAGTACATGCACATGAGTTAGCTGTATCTTTTGATGTTTTGAGCTTTGAGTTTTGGTGATATTTTACTCTATTGTGGCATACACATTTGGGTGCACCTAGTATTTGGTGTGATTCTCTCTCGCAGGCACTAGCATTTGGGATTTTGCTTTATTTGCATCATGGCATCCTCTTCCATGTCTGAAAAGGAATTTTTCAACATTAAAAAGTTTGATGGGACAAAATTTTCTTTATGGAAAGAACAGATAAGGGATGTGCTTATTCAAAAGAAGTAGATTAAACCCTTGGCAGGGATTGAAGCTAAGCCTGTAAATATGTCTGAGGATGATTGGAATGAGTTAGATGCATTAGCAAAGTCTACTATTAGACTTCATCTTGTAGAGTCAGTTTATTTCACAGTAGTAAATGAGTAGACTACGGAAGATTTGTGGAAGAAATTGTGTGCCACTTATGAGAAGGAAACTGCCTCTAATAAAGTTTACCTCATGAAGAGGTTGTTTGAGCTGCAGATGAAGGAAGGGGTCTCCATTGCTTCTCACTTTAATAAATTCAATATTATTTTCAGCTAGCTTCAGGCTCAGAAGATGAATTTTGATGCGGAGACTAAGGCAATATTTCTCTTATGTTCATTGCCATCCTCATGGGATACCTTCCGTACAGCTGTCAGTAACTCTGAACTTGGTGGAGTACTAAAATTTGATGATGATGTGGGTAGCTTGTTGGCCGAGGAGATTAGATGGAAGTCTATGGATGGCAACAAGCAGGATGCAGCCTTAAATGTACAAAGGGGCAAATCACAATTCAGGGGGAAGTCCCAAGAAAGAGAGAAGTTTCGTAGCAAATGCAGGGCACAGAACATTGAGTGTTACCACTGTGGCAAGAAGGGCCATATGAAAAAGGATTGCTACAGGCTGAAAAGAGAGCAAAAGTATAAGAAAAAGAATGCAAATTGTGGTGCAAATAAGAAGGAAGAGAGTCCAAGGGAGGACAAAGGAAAAGTGAAGATTGAGGAGATTAATGCAGTCACACAAGATAGTGACAATGACATTCTCTTCATGTCTAGTTTATCTACAGAGTTGCTTACCACTTCAGATGATGCATATTCCCAGGATTGGATTTTGAATTCTGGTGCTTCATTCCATGTTACTCCCCATAGGGAATGGTTCTCCACTTATGATAGTGGAAAGACAGGTTGTGTGCATCTTGGAAATGACTATGCATGTGACATAGTGGGAGCAGGTGACATAAAGTTTTCTTTTGCAAATGGGTCTACATTTGTTTTGAAACATGTGAGACATGTGCCTAAGTTGACCAAGAGTCTTATTTCAGTGGGTCAACTAGATGATGCTGGTTTTCACACCACTTTTGGCTTTCAGAGTTGGAAAATTTAGAAGGGCTCTATGCTTTTGGCTAGGGGTGCCAAGTGTGGGACTTTGTATCCCTTACATGTATCAGGGGTGTTTGATCATGTTGTTGCAATAAACGAGCAGCCAAGTACTTTGTGGCATTCCAGGTTGGGGCACATGAGCTAGAATGGAATGAAACTCTTATGCCGTTTGGGTTATGTGCCACATTTGAGTTTCTCTGATTTTGAATTTTGTGAGCACTGTCTCTATGGGAAGCAGACTAAATCAGCCCATAAAAGAGAGAGAAAAAAAGAGTTTGAAAAGCTTGATTTGGTGCATTCAGACATATGTGCTCCCATGCCTACACGGTCATTAGGCGGGGCTGAATACTATGTGACATTCATTGATGATGCAACTAGGAAAGTATGGGCTTATGCTATAGCTCGGAAGAGTGATGTATTCGAGGTATTTTAGAAATGGCTGGCCTTGGTTGAGAATTAGTCAGGTAGAATGCTTAAATGCCTACGAACTGACAATGGTGGAGAGTATCTCTCTCATGACTTTAAGCATTTCTATGATACATGTGGGATTAAGAGGGAGCTCACATTCCCTCGTACTCCGGAGCAAAATCCAGTTGCAAAAAAGAAGAACCATACCATTCAAAAAAGGTTGCAATGCATGCTTTTGCAAGTCTTTTTGGTGGGTTTTGGGCTGAGGCAATGAAGACTATAGTGCATGTGATCAATAGATCACCTAGTAAGAGTTTGGATGGTGGTATTCCTGAAGAAGCGTGGAGTGGCAAGAAGCCCTCTTACTCTCATTTGCATATATTTGGGTGTGAGGCATATGCACATGTGCCAAAAGAGCTTCGAAAGAAGCTAGATCCTAAGTCTAGGAAATGCATCTTTCTGGGTTATGGTGAAAGTGGAGAGATGGGCTATCGTCTCTGGGATCCAGAAGCAAAGAAGATCATACGTAGCCATGATGTAGTCTTCATTGAGAAGAAGATGCATAAGGCACCCATGAGGGATGTGGAAATGAGAAGAATCACTTTTCAGGATGTGAATCCACCTGCATATGTTGATAGACAGCAAGTTGTCCATGCACGAAATGTGCAAGAAATGGTACCACCAAGTACTCCCACAGGTATACAATCAAGGATAGATGATGGATCATCTATTGGTGGAAATGATGAGCCAAATGTGGCTGATATGTAGGTGGGACAGCAAGCTGAAATGCCCTTGAGAAGATCATCTAAAGTGTCTAGATTGCTTGATAGGTTTGTTCCAGGGGTAGACTATGTGATGCTTACTGATTGCAGGGAGCCTTCTTGCTACAGAGAGGCTATGATGCACGAGGATCAACACAAGTGGGAGTATGCTATGCAATCAGAGATGAGTTCACTTATAAAAAATAAGACTTGGGACTTCGTTTCTTTGCCACATGGAAAGAAAGCATTGCCATGTAAATGGGTCTACAAGATGAAGGTCATAGGTGATGATGTGCCTAGGTACAAGGCCCGTTTGGTCGCTAAAGGTTTCAAGCAAGAGAAGGGTGTGGACTTTGATGAGATATTCTCTCCAGTTGCGAAGATGACCACACTTAGATGCATGCTTGGACTAGTCGTAGCAGAGGATATGGAGCTTATGTAGATGGATGTCAAGACAGCTTTCTTGCATGGGGATTTGCATGAGGAAATTTACATGGTGCAACCGGAAGGCTTTGAAGAAAAGGGCAAAGAGCATTTAGTTTGCAAGCTGAAGAAGAGTCTCTATGGTCTTAAGCAAGCACCTAGAGAATGGTATCAGAAGTTTGATGCTTTCATTCGGTCCCAGGGTTTTAGAAGGAGTGAAATTGATCACTGCCTCTATACTAAAAGGGCTAAGGATAATAGCTTGATAATCCTAGCACTATATGTGGATGATATGCTATTGGCTAGCAAGAATACTTATGAGCTAGATGCATTAAAGGCCAAGTTGCATGAGGCCTTTCATATGAAGGATTTGGGACTTGCAGGTCATATTCTTGGTATGCGCGTCACGCATGATCGGAGTAGGAAACTCCTTTGGCTTTCACAAAAGGAGTATGTTACAAAAGTATTGTAGCATTTCAATATGGAGGGGGGGAAGGCAGTGAGTACTCCATTTCCTCCATATGTGAAACTGAGTCATACAGATAGTCCCAAATCAGATGAGGAGATGGCCATGATGGCCAAGGTTCCTTATGCATCAGCGCTTGGGAGTCTTATGTATGCTATGATAGCTACTAGACCAAACATTGCATTGCAGTGGGAGTTGTTAGCCGGTATATGGCTAATCCAGGTAAGAGGCATTGGGAGGTAGTTAATGTTGAGATATCAAGCTCTACCCCCGATATATCTCCTGGATGACTATCATTTATGTCACCGCCTATGTTAGTTGTACTCGTGGTGTAGTTAGACTACCACGTATGTTTTTGGTTTGGGTTCACATATGAACCACGTATTCTAGGTTTTGACATATAGGGTATTTCCCTCTTCTATTGTATTGTTGTTGTGTGCAAAAGTGAAGAAAGGCTTCACCCTCCAACCTTGTGTCCTCTCTCTTTTGTGTGTTGTGAAGAAAGCTGAACTTGAGTCTCCTATCTCTCTCCCTTATTCTTTACATGGTATCAGAGCCTTGTTCATGGTAAGGAGCTCAAGAAAGCAAGCCAAGTTTGTGGTGTCCTGGTAAGAGGACCAGTGTTGCTTTCCTATTTCGAGTTTGGGAGCAAATCTCTGTAGGTAGCATAGCCAAAAGTGCAGGAGTGCACTGTTTCAGATTGAGAGGCCCTTCGCGGTGTGGCAAGAGCGCAGTATATGCTGCGGGCGAGGGCAAAGCCCTCGAGGGCAAAGCCCTCGGTGACTTTATTTTTTCGATTTGAGGCCGTTTCGGGGCCCGTTTTGAAGGCAGAAGTTCTTCGCAGGTACTCAGAAAAAGGCCCTGTTTTTCGCTGTGCGACCACTGCGCGGCTAGTCGATGAAAAGGTGCCACAGAAATTGCATCCTATGCCTGTGTGCAGAGATATTGGGAGTTGCAGATTCATGCCTGTTGCTTGTTGATGCAAAATCGTCACTAGGAAGTGACTGTGTGGTGAAATACCACTTTCGTCAGTGTTGCAGATCTGTCCCTGTGAGGCTTTTTGCAGAAGTTTTGCTATTTGCCCTTGTGAGGCATTTGCTGTGTTTACAGGTTGCTGTTGCAATTCGTGATTTGTAAAATGTCTGAGAATCTGTCTACCATTGTCAGTGAGAAGCTTGACAAGAACAACTTCCAAGCATGGAAGTTCAGGATGACAAACTTCCTTATGGGAAAGGGAGTTTGGGAGTACATCAGTGGTGAAACTACAGAACCAGTTTTGGGTGCTTCTCCCACTCCTGCTGAATTGAAGGCCTTTAAAGAATGGCATGAAAAAGCCAGAAAATGCCTGTATTGGCTGTCTGTTAGCATTTCAGATTCTATGATTGTGCATATACAGGATGTAGAGATGCCTAAGGAGGCATGGGATACATTGGTGAAGCTGTATAGCACAAATACCAAAGCACGAAAGATGCAGCTAAAGTAGGAGTTGCACAATGTGCAAAGGAAAAATCTGAATATAAATGAGTATTCCTTGAAAGTGAAAGGCCTTGCAGATTCTCTTGCCTCCATTGGAGCACCTGTTGATGATGAGGACTTAGTGTCCGTGACCTTGAATGGTCTTGGGAAAGATTATGCACAGTTTCGGACATCCATTGGAGTCCGTGAAACATTTCCTGATTTTCAGGAACTTATTGCTCTCTTGCTGAGTGAAGAGCAAAGGAATGGTGGTTCAGCCACCTCAACTTCTCAAGAGACTGCTTTCTACTCGAATACAGGTAGAGGCAGGGGTAGAGGAAGAGGCCGTTTTGGTGGCCGTGCAGGAAATCAGAACCAACAGCAACAACAGGAAAACCAGTCCTATGGAGGAGGACGTGGTAGTTCTAGAGGCAGGGGGAGCCAAAGAGGCCGTGGTTCATGGCAAAGGAACCAGCAAGTAAATAGCAGCACAGAATGCTATTATTGTGGAAAGCCTGGACACAAGGAGAATACATGCTATAAAAAGCAAATCCATCAAAAGTGGGAAGTTGCAGCAAAGCAACTATGCATCATCAAGTGGGCATGGTGACGACAGAAATGAGCACCTTTTTGTGATGCAGCATATGGTTAACTCCATGTCAGGAGATGTTGCAACTTGCAATGATGTTTGGTATGTTGATTTAGGTGCCTCTAACGACATGACCAGTCATGGTGAGTGGTTTCATGATGTTAGAAATTTGGATAAGCCAGGTTATGTTGAAACAGGTGATGATACTGCGCACCCAATTACGCAGGTTGGTAAAGTGCCATTGGCTATGCAGGATGGCAAAACGAAGTACTTGGCAGATGTACTTCATGTTCCAAAAATCACTAAGAACCTGGTTTCAGTTGGCCAGATGGTTGAGCAAGGTCTGCAGGTTACATTTAATCCTGATGGATGCTTTGTTGAGGACTTGAAAAATAAGTGCCGCTTGGTTGCGAAAGGCAACAAAAATGGCAGAATGTTCACCTTGGATGTTGATATGCCTGAGGTGAAAGCTGCTATGTTTGCGCATGGGAGAGGTGTCATTGCAGATATTGAGATATGGCACAAGCGCATTGGGCATGTGAATATACAAAGGCTGAAATCTATGCAAACGAAAAACATTGTTGCAGGTTTGCCTAAATTCAGAGTTGAGGGAATGCAAAAGGTATGTGAAGCATGCCAAATGGGTAAGTAGGCCAGACATGCATTTCCCAAAAATGCTAAGGTGAGCAGAAGACCTTTGGAAGTGATCCATTCAGATGTTTGGACAACCAAAGCTACTTCTATTGGTGGATGCCATTATTATGTGACGTTTATTGATGACTACACTAGGAAGGTGTGGATTTATTTTATGAAGCACAAAAGTGAAGTGTTCAGCCATTTCAAGGCTTTTAAGGCCATGGTTGAAAAAGAGAAAGGTGTGCATATTAAAGTGCTAAGATCTGATGGAGGGGGAGAGTACTTTTCAGAAGAATTTTGTGAATATCTGAAAGAACAGGGAATTCAAAGGAAGTACTCATGCAGGTCTACCCCTCAGCAGAATGGGGTTGTAGAAGAAAGGAAGAACAGGCATATTGCAGAAGTAGGACGGGCGATCCTAAATGAGAAAAACATGCCTGATTATTTTTGGGCTGAAGCAGTAGCAACTGCTGTTTATATTATGAACAGAACCCCCACTGTAGCTGTCCATGGCATGACGCCTGAAGAAATGTATACAGGCCAAAAACCAGATATTTCTCACTTGAAGGTATTTGGTTGCATAGCTTATGTTCATGTTCCTGATGAGAAGAGAACAAAGCTGGATCCAAAGGAAGAAAAATGCATCTTTATTGGATATGCTCTGCACCAGAAAGGGTATCGCTGTTATAACCCTTCCACCCGCAAAATGCAAGTGAGCAGAGATGTTGTTTTTGATGAAATGAGCAGCTGGTATGCACCAACTGTTATGGTAGGAGATGCAGATGCAGGAAATGGGAATGCTGCAATAAATGCAGAGCAGCAATCTCAAGCCTTGAGTGGACCCAGAGAGTCCTCTACTAGTGGATCTAATGCATGGACAGGGAGATTGAGATCTAGTGAATCATCACATGGCAGCCCTGATAGTGTTGTGCAGGTATCACATAAGGGAAAAGAAAAAGTAGACCATGCTCCAGTGTTTGATGTGTCTGCTAGTAGCTCTCATGTTGATGGAGAGTCAAGCGGCTCTGAAATGAGCCTTGATGAGGAACTTGGGATTCCTTCTGTTGTTACACCTGGTGCAAGGAAAAGCAGGCATGATTTAAAGACTCCTACAACTGATCCAGTTGTATGGAGGTCCACTCGTATTAAGTATCCAGTTGACAGGCTGAGATATGATGGGTATACAGCACATCACTATGCTTATATGGTCAAGGTTCTAGAGGAGCCAGAGCCCACATGTTTTGAGGATGCAGCAGGGCATAAAAATTGGGAAGCAGCTATGGATGAAGAGATGGCTGCCTTGGATGCAAACCACACTTGGGATTTGATGCCTTTGCCTCATGATAAGAAGGCTATTGGCTGCAAGTGGGTTTACAAAGTAAAGCACAATGCTGATGGGTCTGTTAGTAGGTATAAGGCAAGATTGGTTGCCAAAGGTTTTGCACAGACATATGGAATTGACTATGAGGAAACTTTCAGCCCAGTTGCAAGGATGGCAATCGTGAGAGCAGTAATTGCTATGGCTGCTGTAAAGGGATGGTCTTTGCATCAGATGGATGTGAAAAATGCCTTCTTGCATGGTGATTTGCAGGAAGAGGTTTATATGATGCAGCCAGAAGGTTATGAGGATAATTCACACCCCGATTTTGTATGCAGGTTGCGCAAAGCCTTGTATGGCTAAAAACAGGCGCCGAGGGCATGGTCAGACAAGATAGGGCAATATCTTGTCACTATTGGATTTCAGATTTCCAATTCAGATTTTTCACTTTATGTGAAAAGGACAAACAGAGGGATTGTGCTTATAGTCATCTATGTTGATGACTTGATTATTACAGGTGATAGTGATGCAGACATTAATGAAGTGAAGCTGCTGTTGAAGCAGAAATTTGAGATGAAGGATTTGGGAGAGCTGCGTTACTTCTTGGGCATTGAGGTTATTAGATCCCCGAGTGGGATATGGCTGTTGCAAAGGCAATACGGTTTGGACATGCTGTCCAAATATGGGATGACAAGCTGTAAGCCTATTTCTGTTCCATTGGAGCAGAATGTGAAGCTCAATGCAGAGACAGGTGAGCTTCTTGAAGATATTACTATGTGCAGGCGCATAGTAGGTAGCTTGATTTACATGACTATGACCAGACCAGATTTGAGCTATGCGCTGTGGGGCTGGTAAGTCAGTTTATGCAGGCACCGAGGAAGCCACATTTGGATGCGGCTAGGCGCATACTGCGGTATGTGAAGTCCACATTGCATTATGGACTGTTTTATGAAGCTGGGTGTGCATTACAGGTACATGGATACACAGATGCTGATTGGGCTGGTAGTGTCTCAGACAGGAGATCTACTAGTGGTTTTATGTTTTCCCTTGGAGTGGTGCCATCAGTTGGAGCAGCAAGAAGCAGCCAACAGTTGCCTTGTCGAGCACAGAGGCTGAGTACAGGGGTGCAGCAATGGCTGCATGTGAGGTAGCTTGGTTACGGAAGCTACTTGATCTTGCTTGGCTCTTGCTAGACTTCAATCCCCAAAAAATAGTGTGCATCAAGACTAAGTTTGTCATCTCAAACTCAATGCTCAATGCCTTTCTAGTCTGCTGGATCATGTCTTCATAGTCACCTGTAATAAGGAGATCATCCACATATAGAACAATAATAGCAAAATTTCCACCTTTCCTATACACATACAAGTTAGCATCTGAGGCACATCTTTTGAAGTTTAATTTATGAAAGAATTTGTCTATCCATTGGTACCATGCTCTTGGGGCTTGTTTCAAACTATATAAAGCCTTTTTTCGCTTCCATACCTTGTTCTCAAAATGGGGGCTTCAAACCCTGGTGGCTAAGCCACGTACACCTCCTCCTTGAGGTCACCATTCAAGAATGTTGATTTAACATCCATTTGATAAACTGGCCACTTTTTATGAGCAGCTACTGATAGTACTATGCAAATAGTGGTCATTCTGGCAGTCGGAGCGAAAGATTCTTGAAAATCAAACCCTTCAACATGTGAAAAATTTCCAAAGTCCCATCGGCCTTGTACTTTACCTTCCAAACCCACTTGGTGCCAATAACCCTTCTATTAGGTGGTCAATCTACCAGCTCCCAAGTTTCATTCTTCATGATGCTATCATATTCTACTTGCATAGCATTTTTCCAATCTTGGTCTACAAGTGCTTCCTCCAAACTCGTAGGCTCCTTTACTTCTACAATAATCTCAACCATCAAGGCCATATTGACTATGTGAGCAGAAGCACTCCTTTGCTCCTTGATTCTTTGAGATTGCCTTGGTCCATCTGCATGCTACTCAACAGACATAGGCATCTGGTTATCATGGTTGTAGAGCTGCCTTACCTATCGCGGAAATGGCTTTTCCAGTGGTGTAACAACGGTTTGGTGACTTATACCTTCATCATATGATATTTCCTCTTCCTATAGCTCTTGGGATAGGTCCATAGTGAATTACCTCTTTGCTTGATGATAAAGTGGAAGAGCTTTTCTCTGCCTTGGTTGCATGGCATGGTCAGCCTCTATCAGAAGCTACCTGGGAATCCGTATACCAGTTGCGGAGACTGTTCCCAGACTTTATCATCGAGGACGCTGATGTCTAAAGAGGGAAGGAATGTTACGCTCTAGCCAAGGTAGCATGACCTCGGAAGAATCAGTGGACATTTCCCTTAAAGGATCTATGTTTGTAATATATCTGTTTGCGCTTCATCTTGTGGGAATGCCTTTCTCTATTGCTTGCCCATCATGCAAGCTTCACATGGTGTGTGAAGATTTTTGAAAACCCCAAACTCAACTTGTACATGTGTACATGAGTGATGTTTCGTATTGTGGCAAAGTCATGGGAGCACTCATTGACTCAGTGTGGGCATCATGAATGTGTGGTTATATGTGGCAACCAAGCTTTAGGCTTTGATGGAAGTGTATGTGCAAGGGAAATGATGAGCCCAAGGTGTGGGAGCACCAGGCTAATCCAGAGCATGGTATCTAGAGTATGACGGGGTTTTGTTGTGGAATGACATACACCTTTCCTGGTTGTCTCGAGTTCTTTTTGAGCATTTTTTTCGTCGTGGTTGTCTTGTAAGTCCATTGTGTCAGGATTGTGCTCACCATATGTGGTAGTCTAGGCAATATGGCACTAAATGTTGGTGGCATGCATTTGTGTGCACATAGTCAATGATTTGAGCATTAAGGGCCTTGGTATAAAGTTTGAAGGAAGGGTGGGAGAGTGGTGAAAAGGCAAAGATGATGTGGCTGTAATTAAAAAAGCATGCATGAGTTGTGGCTATGTGAGAATGAAGGAGGCGCTTCTAGTGGTTGGCGTTGAAGGACGGGAATGTTGTTGAAAGAGGAGGGTCGCGACGGTGGAGGGAGGGATAGATGGACAAAGAGGAGGAGCTGTGAGGGGAGAAGTGGTTGGGAAGGATCACGGACGAGGTGGGAGGTAGAAGGTTTGGGAAGGAGCTTGGCAATCATGCAAGGGAGTTGCAAAAGAGAGAGGGATACTGGTGACCTTGGAGGGATCATGAAGCATGGGGCGCAGATCTTGGTCGTTGGGGGTGATCATGAGAGGAGAACAAGTTGGAAGGAGGAGCCTATGCATGAAAACAACACCAAAGCTTTTAACGTGGACAAGAAGGAAGGATTGCGAATTGTAGGAAGGTGGCTTGGTAAATGATGGTGCAAAAAAATAGAGACAGGGGATCTATATGAAAGAGGTGGAGTGCAAGGAGGATATGGGCAGGCGGGGGTATGAAGTTGATCATGGGGATTGCAGATTGGTAAAAAAGGAGCTTGGAGAACCAGGGGAGGGAAACGGTAAGCTAGGGGACTTAATGGAGGGTTGCTACTACAGAGAAGGAGAGCTCGGGGAAATATCTTGGGCGACAGAGACCATGAGCTCCATTAACTCCGTGAGCAAGAGAGAAGTAGCTACATTTATGATCATCCCATGAAAGAGAAGCGTAGCTATGAGCCGCTTGAAGAAGATCGTGAGCTAAAAGCTTGGGAGGTCACTGGCTGTGGCATGGTTATTGTGTAGCGGGGTGACCCTTGGGTAATAGGATTCCAATAGGAGCTTCATGAGCTTGGTGAAGGAAGCAAAAAAAGAGTTGCTATGAAGAAGAAGAAGACTGTGATGCAGGGAGCTTGGCTCACCCAAAACTCAAAGAATTCCATTGAGAAACTCATGGAGAACAGACAGCTTGAATATGAAATGCATAAAACCCTTGAATGGTGGTGCATGGTGAATAGAAGTAGTTGTGGAGAATGCTTGCCCAGTTGGTTTCTAAACGGTGTGACAGGAGCACTTTAAGATCAAAGAACTGGCATGAAAACCATTGAAAATATGTATGAAGGGCTTGCACATCCTATGATTTCGTGATCATACTACTGGAAGTTGGTGCACTTACTTGATGTTGATAGGATAGTGACTATTACCAGGCCAGATTTGAGCTATGCTGTTGGGTTGGTAAGTCAGTTTATGCAGGCTCCAAGGAAACCGCATTTGGATGCGGCTAGATGCATACTCAGGTATGTGAAGTCCACATTGCAGTATGGACTATTTTATGAGGCTAGGGTTCCGATACAGTTGCATGGATACACTGATGCTGATTGGGCTGGTAGTATTTCTGATAGACGATCTCCCAGTGGATATGTGTTCTCTTTTGGGAGTGCTGCAGTCACTTGGAGCAGCAAGAAACAGCCTACAGTTGCCTTGTCGAGCATAGAGGCTGAGTACAGGGGTGCAGCAATGGCTGCATGTGAGGTAGCTTGGTTGCATAAGCTACTCTATGATATGCATCAGTCTACAGATGGGCCGGTTGTCATTTATTGTGACAACATGAGTAGTATACATTTGGCAAAGAACCCAGTCTTTCATGCCAGAACAAAGCACATTGAGGTGCATTATCACTATGTGCGGGAGAAGGTTTTACTAGGTCTTATTGATCTAGTTTATGTCAGCACAGAGGATCAGGTAGCTGACATATTCACGAAAGCATTGGGTGCAGAGAAGCTGCGCAAGTTCAAAGACCTGCTTGGTGTGCAGGATTTGGGATTGAGCTCGAGGGGGAGTGTTGAGATATCGAGCTCCAACTCGAGATATGCCAGGGTGACCGTTGTGTACTTATGTCACCGACTTGTTAGTAGCTGGAGATGCGGTTGGTACACCGCCCATGAATAATAGCTGGATGACAGCTATCCTTATCTACACTAGTTCGTGGTTCAGTTAGTATGCCACCTTAGTTAGTTGAGCTTGGTTTGAGACCCACATATAGGGTTCTTCTATTTCTTTGTACGTGAGTTCTTTTTGGCTTTCACAACTAAGAAGATGAAAACTATTTTCAGCCTCCACCTGTGTGTGTATTCCCCCATTGTGCATGTGAGAAAGCTGCAAGTGAGACTCCTTCCCTCTCTCCCACAATCTTCACATTGAGCTCTATGATATTGACCATGATAAGATTGTATCTCGTTATTATGCTAGTGGGCCAATCATGATGTCAAAAAAACTTTCGATGAGAGCACAGGTCCACATAAAATTCAAAATCTCACCCACCAATGGATTGCATCATGGCCCCAAAATGGCCCAAAAATAGTTCCAGGAGTGGCTACACCCAAGCAAACGTTGACCCTGAGATGTCTCTCAAATGTTGCATTTGATTGTTCTTCATCGGATCTCCTCTGGACCTTACTTATATCCTCGTCAACTTTGTGCAGGTGAATCAGAAGGACATTGCCCATAGCACGTGCATTGAGATCTTGTTGGCCTAGGTTGATAGTGGAGACTTGTGCTCAAAATGATTCTTTAAGTGGCTGTAAGCATGATTGGTTGGTATGCTTTTACTGCTTTGCTAGTAGTCAAAAAGCACCCCTAATATTGCTTTTAGAAATTCCATTGGCAAAAATAATAGAGTTTCTAGTGATTTTTAAATATAAGAAGGACTAAAAGCACAATATATCTGTCCACCTATGATTTGGGCACCCTAAATTAGTCCCTCATAACAGTGTCCATGGACACTGCGTTTTGGTCCACTCAATCATGCTTACACCCAAGTTGGTTAACTAGATTTTGGTGATCACTTTTGAATAGATACTTGAGCTTCACGCAATTGCTCTACAATTGCTTAAACTTTCCAGTACTTTGCAGTTCCTCGAGTGTCTAGAAAAAAATGCATCATTTTCTCTTGTCCTTTCTGGACCTTCTAGTAGCAAGGTCAAAACCTTGACCTCACCATTGTTGTTGCTAACCTGGGGGCTCATTAGGCAATATGTAAGATAGCCTTTGCGATCAACAAAAGGGTTTTTATATTTTGAGGAAGTTACGAAAAATATACATGCGTAAGGGTTTTTTTAGTCCAAAAAGTGAAAATTTTTGCACTAAGGGACATTTTTATCATCTCAAAGTTTACAAAATGGGTGTATGTAGGCTATAAAAATATGTAAGTAGGGGAAAAAAATACCCCTTGATTGCATGTGCTATATGGGGTTGTTTCATAGTGACCCCCCTAGGGTTGCTAGCTTTACAAGGGGGAATTCCTTAATGAGGTCGTTTTTCTTCCATGGGCACACTGTTTTTTCAATGAGGTCGTGTTTCTTCCATGGGCAAATAGACACTATGCAGCAAAAATTTTTATTAAAAAAAAAAGAATGTTGTGTGGTTGAGTAGAATGTTGCATAGTTACAAGAATCCCATTTCTACAGTCACGTGTAATGGAATTCCTATAGCCAACAGCATTTTAATTTGCATGATTATGTTCACATCTAGAGCTATTGGTAATTCATTATATAGTATTAAACGAGTTAAATAACGAAGTACTATAATTTAAAGTACATACATTATTAAAAGATCATATACAAGCTGACGATTACAATTCTGAATAAAAAATTTCAACTCCAAAACATTTACATCACAAAGAATTCATTGATAAAACATTGCACAAGGAAATTGAATGCCAAAAAATAAAGAGGAGTGTATATTAATTCATAGCCCAAAAAGTGTTTGTATATACACATAGCACAAAGCCAAGCCACATGTGGCTTCAAGTACAAAAAAGAATACTAGCTAGCTAGCACTACTTCTATGACTAATTGGAGGCATCCTCGTCCTTGCTCCTATCATCATGCCCACCACTCTCATAGCCTTCTTCGTCGCCTTCTTCCTCCTCCATATTCTCGCCTTCTTCCTCCTCAATACCCTTGGGAACCTGTAAATGAGGGACAACATGTATCAGTGCATGAAAAATCAAATCTTTATTTACAACATTGACATTTTTAGAGTACTTTTAAATACCTACAAGGGGGCTTTAGTAGCCCAACTATATTGGTCCTCAATAATCAACCCCTTGTCATAGAAGTGCCTCCAAGTAGATCGCCTACATGTCCACAATGGTAGGCTATCTCGAAAGGAGTAGGGTATTTGCCCATGATATCAAACTGCAAGATAACACAATTTGCAGAGGGGTTAGTACAAAGGAACAACCTCCTAACAAATCACACCACCCGCTCGATTTTCTTGGTAGCCCAACGTAGTGTAGGCAGTCATCTACATCATCGTCTAGCCATGACATGTGATTATATGGTTGCCATGCTAGAATTTCTTGGTCATCGGAGCCAAGATCATAAAGATTCAATGGGATGAGGGGGGAGGAGCAGTGCTACATGCACTGTTATGGATAAATTTGACCAAAGTAAAAGGCATAAATATGTGTGTGTGCTTGTATGTGCGGCAATAGTATAATAAAATATGGTGTGCATAAGGCCCAGGGTTGTTGAGGTGGCAGGGCATGACCATGTGCCACCCTTCCACGTAAGAGGACCCATAAGGTGTGTTGTACATAATCCATGGTAGTAATAATATAAAATGATAAGGTGGCATGGGTCCTCCATGTACCACCCCTCCACCTAGGTGGTCCCACGCCTGCATTTAGTGAGATATGGCCCACCAAGGACCATGGAAGAAGTAATATAAAATAGGTGGAGATGGATATTATATTGGATTATTCCCTCCATGTAGGATAGGCCCATGTGGGGGGGGGTATAGAAAGTCCAAGAATGCAAGTTAAATAATGGGAAAGTAGGATGAGGTGGCAAGATTCCTTGTGCCAACCCTCCACTTGTCCTCCTAGATCTTTGAATGTATTATAAAATTGGGAAGAGACCAAGGGAGTATCTTAGACTTGGGACATGGGTGTTGATATATGTGGAAAAATGAGGTCACGGGTTGTTGCACACAATTGAGAGTGCATAACCGCCTAGCCCACATGGGGGACTTTTCCACACACACCATGCATGTGGGAGAATGCATTTATTGGGAGAGATGAGGGAGGGACTCCCTCTCTTGGCTATAAAAGGAGGGGGCTATTCCTTGATGGAACATGCTCATTCTTGTAAACCCACCTAGCTAGTACTTTGATTTGAAATGGCTCATGAAGATGTTTTTCAACAATTTACGTAGCTTCAACAGATGTTGAGGGATTCAGATGAAGTTGTTGTAGAAAATGAGCAAAAAGTGGAGGAGATGATGAAGGAGAACATCTACAGCCTTAGGATGAGGGAGCAAGTAATTAAGAAGCAACTTCATCATGTATAGAGCAATACTGTGGTATTGACAGCCGCAATAGTTAAATCGGATGCATATCCTACTATGTAGCAGGATCCGAATTGCATGGTATGCTATACCCCCATCATAGATGAATGTTGTATCTAATGGCGTGTGTGCTACCACCCTGTGCTAGTTTTTTGATCTGGAGTGTTTGTGCATACAAAATCTAGCTGTAGAGAATGCCATTTTCCATTGCCCAGGTCATGTGGACAGATCAAATGTGCCTGCTTGCTACAGCCTATCTTCGATGAGAAAGTAGATGCTACAGCTCAGGCGATAGCTTCAGCCCACTTAGTGACATACTGAGTGGCTACCAAAAGATACTTCTTTTTGCGGGTAGTCATGGGCAAGGGTCCGACAAAATCTATGCCCCACTTCTGAAACGGATGGATGGACATCACTGGGTGATGTTTCCCGAGAGGCAAATCCTTCCTACCGAAGAATTGACATGGTTCACAGGTTTTGCAATGCAAAGTGACATCCTTGAACAATGTCGGCCAATAGTATCCAGCATGTAAAATCTTCTTAGCTGTATAGTCACTGGCATAGTGGCCTCCACAAAATCCATCATGATAATGCTTCAATACCTTAGGCACTTCATCTGCATCAATGGCCTGTCGTCTGAGTACCCCATCCATGCCTTAACAGTACAACACCCCATCAAGGAGGGTGTAGCGCCTACTATCTCTGCGGATCTTCTTTCTCTCATAGCTTGTACTTTCTGAAGGAAAGGAGAAAGCGGTCAAAAACTTATAGATACCACCATACCAAGGATCCCCAACTTCTATGGTTGCTACCAGGGTTACATCAAGGCACTCCTCTAAATCAATCAAAGCATTCTTCAAGTTGGAACAACCCCCTTTTACAATTTTGAAAGAAAAATCATATTCTCATAGAACTGCCAACCATTTGGCCAACCGGCCCATGGGATTTGGTGATTGAAGAACCTGCTTTGCAAGACCAGTGCTAGTGAGTATAAAGAAGGACTTTCCAGCCACATACTGCTGCAAATGGCAAGGTAGTTTCAAATTTCATCTTTGAACGTATCTGCACAAGGTTTGAGACACCCATGGAGATAGTCTCTGACCATGGGAGTCCATTCTTAAATGAAGCAGTGGAGTTACTCATGGATCACATGGGCATTGATCATCACACTTCTAGCATCTATTATCCAGCATCCATGGGTCAAACAGAGCGGACCAATGGCCTCCTCTGTAAAACCATAGGAAAAATGCCCGCAGGGAATAGGAGCCAATGGGATCAGAAGGTCACTGAAGCATTGTGGGCTTACAACATCACTCATAAAACATCTACAGGTCACACCCCCTTTGAGTTGGTGTATGGTACTGAGGCAGTTTTACCACTAGAGATAGAGATTCCGGCCTTGAGATTGGCACAGGAACAGAGGATGACAGAAGATGAGCATGTAGAGGCCAGATTGGTACAACTTGAGAAGTTAGATGAGACCCGACGCCATGCACTACACCAAACAGAGATCCAAAAGAATCGACAAAAGGCCCGATTGGATGCTAAGATTCGCAAGGGATGGGAAAGACACTTTGCTGAGGGGGATGTTGTGCTATGCTTTGATAATAGATTGGACCACCAAATGGATAAGAAGTTTCTGCCACTGTGGGCTGGTCCATACAAAGTCATCAAAGAACGTAGCAATGGGTCTATACAAGTTCAGGAGCTGCGTGAACCATATGGCAAGAAGGTGATCAACAAGCGTTACCTCAAGCCTTTCTTTGTGCGTGATGGTCCCAGACATGGAAATGCTATGCATTCCCTGCTTGGGGGGGGAACTGTTATGGATAAAATTGTCTAAGGAAAAAGGCATTAATATGTATGTGTGTTTGTATATGTGGCAATAGTATAATAAAATATGGTGTGCATAGGGCCCAAGGTTGAGGTGGCAGGGCATGACCATGTGCCACCCTTCCATGTAAGAGGACCCATAAGGTGTGTTGTACATAATCCATAATAGTAATATTATAAAATGCAAGGTGGCATGACTCCTCCATGTGCCACCCCTCCACCTAGGCTGCATTTAAGGAGATATGGCTCAAAGTCCATGGGAGAAGAAATATAAAATAGGTGGAGATGGATATTATATTGAGTTATACCCTCCATATGAGATAGGCCCATGTGGGGGAGGTATAGAAGGACCAAGAGAGCTAGTTAAATAATGGGGAAAGTAGGATGAGGTGGCAAGATTCCTTGTGCCAACAACCCTCCACTTGTCCTCCTAGAGGTTTGAACATATTATAAAATTGGAAAGAGACCAAGGGAGTATCATAAACTTGAGATATAGGGCTTGATTTATGTGGAAAATTGAGGCAAAGGGTTGTCGCACCCAATTGAGAGTGCGTACCCACCTAGCCCACATGGGAGACTTTTCCACACACACCATGCATGTGGGAGGATACATTAATGTGGAGAGACCCCCTCTTTTGGCTATAAAAGGAAGGGGCTATTCCTTGATGGGACACGCTCATTCTTGTAAAGCCACCTAGCTAGTATTTTGATATTTCCCTCTCATCCCTTCTTTCAAATAAAGTATGGTTCTCTTCCATTGATGTCTACATCTCAACATTCCTCCTCCTATCATGTACATGCTTCTCTTCCCCCTCTCCCTTTCCCCTTGTGTCATAGTCTCCCTTTTCCTTTCCTCCACTTCTAATTCCTTTTTCACCCCTATGGCATCCCTTTGCCCTCATGATCTCCTTTTCTCTATGGCCTTTGAGTGTCGCCATATTTAGCCTCTAGCCTCTAGTCTCGATAAGTTTTCTGGCTAAAAGTTTTGGTGTGGCTGCTGGGATCCGAATCTCCACGGCTGGTGGCGAATCTTCTATTCATACGGGTTACATCAACAAAACTATACCATCCGTGCTCTTTCTAATCTACTGTACCAAGAGCCAATGGCAATAGGGGTTGCTTTTATAGATGTAATGTATGGATCAAGCAGAAATAGAAATTGGAACGAGGATCGCTTTGAGTGTTTGTTAAAAAGCTTGATGACAATCGCTTCTCCCCTAGTGCAATTCCTTCTTGTGGTGTTCTTGACCATGGATCATCTATCATGTTTAAAGAATGCATTAAATAAGACATGTGGACAATATAAAATACACTTCGGTTGCCTTAATTTTGAAACTGCAGATTTATTTGTCACTGGATCTATGGATGGCTTAATTGCATGTGTGTACTGGTAAGCAAGGAAAAGCATTTCAATGATATTGAGCGCTATACCAATGCACAATGTAAGCCATAAATATATGTTGCAGATGAAAAATATGAAAAATCAAGTGGTGCAGAAGAATCAGGTGATGAGGATGATGATGACGAGGATGCTGATGATGAATTTGACATTGAATTGTCCTTGACAAGAAAACGTTCAAGTACCATGAAAGACATGATCATGGGTTTTTGTCGAGAAGATGAGTATGTATTGGACTTGTTCTTTGAGGGGCTTGCTGCAATAGAGTCTCTTTCTTGTAAGAGGAGTGTTGTTTCAATTGTGGAGACTTATGAGGAGTTGGCAAAGGTGGAAAGTATCTGTATGCTTACAGTAATCATGAAATTCGACAATGGGCTGGCTTGCAAGAACCAATATTGGCAATAGAGGGGGTACAAAAGAAGATGATACAACAGAAGGTGGAGGGGATAAAGAAATTGATACCATACTAGGACAAAAAGAGCTTCAACCCTTCAATGAAGAGTAGCGTGAGCATTTACAAAAACACGCTTCAAAGTTTTGGGAAACAGAAGAGGAAGCAGTAGGTCCTTGAAATTGTCCTTTTATATGGTTTTCATGTTTTCCATATGTTATCTTGCTATATTCTCCATATGATGTATTAATTTCGTTCCAAAGATCTTTTAATATTACTTGGGAATTTCTTCTATCTCATTGCCATAATTCAAACATTCATATGTATTCTTGAATATGTTTAATTTTCTATATTTCATGAAAAGATGTGTTTGCATGTTGTAATTGTATGGAGTGTGATATACATCCAAATTTATTTATGAGTTCATAAATGTTAAAAAGTGTGTTGAGTCTTGATCGTGATGAATGAATTAGTGTAAATTTTTGTTTCTATCCTTATTCACTTCATATAAATGCTCAAATATGTTTTGGCTGCTTGGCCAAGTCTTTTCTTAGTAAGAACACTCGGGAAATGCTAGGATAATGTTGGACTCCACTCTATCTATTACACAAAGGTTTTTGGCATTGTACGGATATGTAGTTTTGGGGATTAAAATAACTTGAAAGGGTATATATTCAACAACTTTAGGGGGTATACTAAGCATATGAACATGAATGCTTTCTTTTTTTCAGTAATCCAATTTTGTTTTGAAAAAGAAAAACATGAATCTTGTTTATCAACAGATCTTGGCCATTTCAATTTCACATCGCTAGAAGCATTTCCTATACATGTGACCCCTGATCCAATGATTCGTTATGTGCCTAATTTGAACATCAGCATGCAAGTTGCAAGTCAACATGGTTGATTGAAAATGTTGAGGATGCAATGTCTGGAGTTAATGTTCCATTGACAAATGTGGATGCAAGCTTAGAAGGTAAAGGAGAAGATGCAATTGTTGAGAGTTCACGCTCAACATCATGTGATCATGTGTGCATAGCACCATCACGTGATCATATGTGCATAGCACTAACCTTATAGAGTGCTATAAAGGAAAGGGTTAGCTCCCCTAACCCTAACCCTAAAAGGGTTTGTATATATTCTATTTTTTCAACTAATTCTAGTGTACAGTTAGTCATTTGTGGTGTGCTCTCTAGCTGTGCCCTCTCTCCTCATCTCCACTCTTCTCCTCTCCCCTCTTCATATTTTGTCATGGTATCAGAGCTTCCTTGCCTTCTCCTGAGGCATTGTGATCCGCTTATGAGAGTGTGAGAAAGTGATTGAGAGATTGAGTGTTTTTCATTCTTTCATTCCGTTGATGAGAGAATTCTGTCCATGAGAGTTTGAGAGTCCCTCTTCTTGTGAGAGTGAGATCCTTTGAGAGAAAAAAAAAAATAGGGAGAGTTCCCTGAGATTGAATAGGAAACCCTGCCTTTTGAGAGAGTTGTGGTGGCGGCTCCATTGACCTCCAAAGCAGCACTAGCCGACTCAAGGCACCCCTGCAGCAGCGAAGCCCAAGCCTCCTGCACTCCAACCTTTTCTCTGAAGCCCTAGGCCATCCGCCATTTCGAGCACTGCAGGAAAGCTATCTTGTATACATTCGTATACTTTCTGCTGCCTTTCTCATCGCTAAATAAGCTGAAGAGCGTAAGTAGATGGGCCTCTTACAAGCTTCTACAATAATAGCTCTTCTTGCATGCTCTAAGGCCAACGACGCTCCAACACGCAGTGGCTGTGCTACCTCATAGAGGCCTCCATAACTACAACTCTACTGCTCTCAGCCAGCATCGCTCCAAACTACGCTTCAGAACCACAGCCCGCTATCAATAACGATCGCTTCAAGAAGCCTATCTACAGCGACTAAACGACCGCTCCAAGCAATATAAGAGGTGGCTACAGCCGTGCAACAACACAAGCTGCTCTCTCTAGCAAGCTTCCCGTAATTCTCGACTGTTGCAACTCCGCTCCAACGCCCATGCAAAGGCTAACGAGTGCTATGACAAAGCATACGCCCGGCTACAACAAAGCATATGCCTAACGATGGCCTCTGTGCAACAAACTGCAGATAGCCCAGGCTCTCTCCACAGGCCGCTAAAAATGGGCCGCGCTTCAAATCTGTGATAGGCGACGCTACAGCCACCGATGGCTCCATCGAAGGTCAGCGCAGCCCATCGACGGCTCCATCAGTCGGTGGTATCAAAGTCTCCACCAACACAATGCTCGGCCACCTTCGCCAACTAGCCCTTCAAGTCGGACCTCCATCAGATGCTCAACAGCTTCGCCTCCTCTAGCGACGGGCTCCCTCTTCAACAGAGCTCCAACCACGCTCTCTAACGAAAACGACGACGGAATCTCTGAGATTCCATCGGCATCTCAGAGATTCCATCCGGCTTCTCCACGTAGCGACACGTGGCAAAGAGGGAGGATACCCCTTATCCTCAATCTCACCACACACTGAGGTGGGGTTAGCCAAACGCCACGTGGCAACCCTTATCTCCAATTGCCACATCATCAGGCACCCGGAAGTGCCACGTGTACCTATCTTATCTGCCACATCAGCACGACTGCCACGTCACCTGCCACATCATCAGTGACACGTCATCTACCACGTCACTTGTGCCACATCATCTGTGCCACGTCATCATTGCCACGTCATCAGTGCCACATCATCAGTGACACCTCAGCACTGCCACCTTAGCACAGAGCTTCACTGGCACACCTCTTGCTAAGCACAGTGCCACATCATCACTGCATGTGACTCATAGTGACACATCATCATTGAGCACCATTTGCACTCCTTTTGCCCCTCCACCTAGATCAAGTCATATCTCTTGATCCAGGAAGAATTTGAGGGTGCTCCAAAAAGGAAAGTCGCTCGATTTTTTGTGCTCTACGCGCTCGTTACATCACGCGCACATTTCGGCGCAAGTTGCACTCACATTTAAGCCTCGCCGACAAAACCACTTCCTTCACGCACATTTGCCTCTACATTGACGCATTTGACCCAACACTTAAAAAGAACAAAGGAAAAGGAATTATTTGCTGCTCTTTCATCGATCGACGGTTGGTTTAGATCTAGATCAGAGTAGACTAGATCGCCATAGAGGGGACGCTTTGAATTCCCCAAGTTGCCAATCTAAGCCATGCCCGAAATTCCCGACTAGTACCTACTCGGAGTCAGTCCATACGCTCACATCCGATTTCACATCATTACATTACCTGAAATCTTACGTTCATCAGTTCAGTGAGCATACTTCAGAGTTCAGAGGCATTGCAGATTGACTCAGTGGGCAGATAGCACTTGATTTCACACACACATGCCACCATTGTAAAGCCTATTTGGCTATCTCACGGCATCGTGCACATCATTTTTCAGCCTTGTAAAGCCTCTTGGCTATTCCCGACATCATTGCCACAAGCCTTGTAACACAGGTCAGATCTTATTTACTGCAGTTCTATCTTCACCGACGGTACAGAGATTTCACTTGGCATCTTCAGTGTATTTGCAGTTGATTCATACAGAGTTTTCCAGGACACTTTTTGAGTACATTGTTTGCACCATGTCGACTAGCAACCTCAATCTGGAGGCATCTGCTAAGTTAGACAACTCCAATTACGGTACATGGAAATACCGAATGGAGACCATTCTTGTGCTTCAGGACAAATGGGAGTATGTCGATGGATCCATACCTAGACCATTGGCAGATCCAGCCACCAGTAGCTCTACTCCATCTGTTGTCACAGCACCAGCAACGGGATCTACATCGGGATCTACATCTACACAAACAGTTTCCGCACCAGTAGCAGATCCTGCCATTGCCCGAGCTCAAGCAGAATGGGATAAGAAAGATAAGTATGCCTATCACCTGATCAAGCAGAATGTGCAAGATGTCATGCTAGGACAGCTCAACACAGTCAAGACATCAAAAGAAGCATGGGATATGTTCGCAGCTCTCTACGAGTCCAAGAACACATCCAGGATTCTCACCTTGAGAAACCAGATCAACCAGAGTTTCCGCAACAGCAGTGAAACCGGTCATGCTTATGTACTCCGCATCAAAGACTACAACAACTTGCAGCAGCAGGAGAAACTATGAATCCCGCAGAAATGGTTCAAGTAATCCTGAATGGACTAGGAGAAGGATATGAGAATCTAGTCCAGAGTATTGCCATCCAACGGCAAATTCCAACACTAGAAGAACTTCAGTCAGTTCTACTTGGTGAAGAACTCAGGATTCAGGCCATTCAAGCACGTAAAGGTCATTCTAATGATCAGGCATTCACCGCTTCAGACAGAAGCAGAGGCAAAGGCAGAAACAGAGGTAGATCATATCAGAAAAGTGGTCATCATCATCAACAAAATCAAAGTCAGAATCAGCATTAGCATCAGCAGCATCCTCAGCAACATCAAAATCAGCAAAGAGGAAATCATTCCAACCGAGGAAGATTCCAAGGACGAGGGAATGCATCCACCAATGTGTCAAACATTCAATGCAACTATTGTCACAAGTTTGGACACTATGAAAGAGATTGCCGCAAGAAGCAGTATGACCAAGGCGGTCAATCCCGAGGGAATTCCCGAGGAAGAGGAAATCATCGTGGTGGACATTCTAGTCACAGTCATTTTGCAAATGAACATGGCAATATGTTTCTTGCAAGTGAGGAATTGCATCAGACTGATACGATGCACCTAGACATGCACCTAGACACTGATTTCAATCCCAAAGAGGATTTCAGCTATCAAGTCGACCAAGTGGAACAGGATCCTTGGTACATCGACAGCGGTGCATCATCTCATATGACAAATCATCAGGAATGGTTCACAGAAATGAAGCCATTAGAAGGTCAAAAGAATGTCATCTATACAGCAGACAATACACCGAATCCGGTTCAAGGGACAGGTGTTATCCCTATGAACAATTTCACTGGTACAAAAGGATTAGTCAAAGATGTGCTCTATGTTCCGAAGCTCAGTAAGAACCTTTTGTCAGTAGGTCAAATGACGGAACACAACTACAAAGTCATCTTCGACGGTGATGAATGCACTATCAGAGACAAATCCAAAAGAGGTCAGCTAGTAGCAAAAGGTGTCAAAGAAGGATGCTTATACAGGATGCTAGCTACAGTACCAGATAAGCATGCCATGTTAGCTCAAATGCAACAGATGCCACTATCTGCAAAATGGCACAAGAGATATGGTCATGTCAACTTCAAGTACTTGTTAGATCTAAGGAATCAAAATATGGCAATTGGGATTCCGAAGCTACAGTTTCTTGGAAAGGTTTGTGAAGCATGCTACTTTGGCAAACAAAAGCGAACCAACTTTGTCAGAAGTACCTCTCGTGCACGAGGTATTCTTGATTTAATTCATACAGATGTATGGGGTTATGCCCAGACTCGCAGCATCAATGGTTCACTTTATTACTTGACCTTCATCGACGACTACAGCAGATATTGTTGGGTCTACTTTCTGAAAGAGAAATCTGAAGTGTTTGCCAGATTTCAAGAATTTAAAGCCATGGTAGAAAACCAAACAGGCAGAAAGATCAAGGTCATGAGATCAGACAGAGGAGGTGAATACATGTCTTCAGCCTTCATGAACTTTTGCAAAAATCACGGCATTCGAAGACAATTCACATGTGCAGATACTCCTCAGCAAAATGCAATAGCTGAAAGGAAGAATGGGACTTTAGCAGACATTGCTAGAGCAATGCTTAGTGAAAAGCATCTTCCGAATCAGTATTGGGCAGAAGCAATAGCTACAGCTAACTACTTGCTTAATCGGCTTCCTACCGAACCGATACAAGGAATGACTCCTTATGAAGCATTCACTGGACACAAGCCACGCATTGGGCATCTCCGCATATTTGGTTGCATAGCATATGCCCACATACATGATGATCATTGCAGGAAATTGGATGCAAAGTCATGCAAATGCATCATGGTTGGCTACAGTGAAGAAAGTAAAGCATACAAATTGTATGATCCCATCAACCGCAAAGTCATCATCTCCAGAGATGTAATCTTCGATGAGGAATCAGAATGGAAAACCTCACCTACACAGGAGATAGAAGCATCGACTTCACAGTCATCTGAAGAAGAGCAAGAATTGCCAGCAACACCCCAATCAGCGTCACAGCAGCTCAGACGGTCTACTAGGGAAAGCAGACCACCAGCCAGATTGACATATGCTCAGAAAGGCAAAGCAATTCACGTGGAAACCACCAACTATGCTCTTATGACTACCATCATGGCTACAGAAGAGCCAGTGTACTTCGAAGACGCAGTAGATAAGCCAGAATGGCAAACTGCAATGAATGAAGAAATGGATGCTTTGTATAAAAATAACACTTGGGAATTATGCGACCTTCCACGAGGAAAGAAGGCCATAGCCAACAAATGGGTATACAAAGTGAAGTACAATCCAGATGGCAGTATTCAGAGATACAAAGCCAGATTAGTTGCAAAAGGATTTGCACAACAATATGGTCAAGATTATGATGAGACTTATGCTCCAGTAGCAAACATGGATTCCATACGGTTCTTGATATCACTAGCGACACTCAGTAAATGGAATGTGTATCAGCTCGATGTCAAGAATGCATTTCTCAATGGTTATCTAGATGAGGAAGTCTACATGCAACAACCAGCCGGTTATGTTGAACCAGGACAGGAGAACAAGGTTTGCCATCTCAAGAAAAGTCTCTATGGCTTAAAGCAAGCACCCAGAAGTTGGTACAGCAGAATTGACAAGTATTTTGCTGATCTGGGATACATGAAGTCCAATGCAGATCATACTCTCTACTACAAAGTTCAAGGGGAAGATATTACTATTGCACTTTTGTACGTAGATGATCTGATTGTGACAGGAAGCAAGGATAGCTTCATCCGAAAGCTAAAACAAGACTTATCTGCAGAGTTCGACATGAAAGATCTTGGACTTATGCACTATTGTCTTGGAATTGAGTTCTGGAGAGATTCAGATAGCACATTCATGAGTCAGCTCAAATATGTTGACAGTCTCCTGAAGAAGTTTCATATGGCAGATTGCAAGATTGCAGCCACTCCCATGGAACAGAGTTTGAAACTTACTAAAGATTCAGAAAAGCCTACAGTCAATGACAGATACTACAGGCAACTCATTGGATCTCTTATATATCTGACAATCACACGGCCAGATATTTGTTATGCAGTAAGCTCACTAGCACAGTTTATGGCAAATCCAAAACAGTCTCACTGGAATGCAGCCAAAAGAGTCTTGAGATACATCAGAGGTACAAGACAATTTGGGATAGAATACAGAGGAAGTCATCCACGGTTGCATGGATACTGTGACAGTGACTATGCTGGAGATCATGAGACCAGGAGATCGACACAGGGATATGCATTTTTCCTTGGTCAAGGTGCTATATCATGGTTGTCAAACAAACAGCCAACTGTTTCTTTGTCTTCGACTGAAGCAGAATATAGAGCACTCACTACAGGTGCATGTGAGGCTATATGGCTCAGAAGACTATTGTCAGAAACAGATTACTTTGATGAGTCAAAGCCAACAACAATATACTGTGATAATCAATCGGCTCAAGCATTGGCCAAAAATCCAGTATATCACTCCAGAACAAAGCACATTGATGTCAGAGAGCACTTCATCAGAGAAAGAGTGTTACTTGGTGACATCACACTGCAGCATTGTGATAGCAAAGAAAATGTTGCAGACATCTTTACCAAACCACTCGGTAAAGAGCTATTCGAGAAACACCAACTAGCTCTTGGTTTGATGCAGAGGAAGGACATTCCCATTAAAGGGGTGTGATGGAATGTAATGATCAGTCCTTCTTCGATTCCCCAGAATCATCATCTTGAGGGAAGGCCTACTTCATGATGTTGATCTTGAGGGAAGGTGTTGAGAGTTCACGCTCAACATCATGTGATCATGTGTGCATAGCACCATCACGTGATCATATGTGCATAGCACTAACCTTATAGAGTGCTATAAAGGAAAGGGTTAGCTCCCCTAACCCTAACCCTAAAAGGGTTTGTATATATTCTATTTTTTCAACTAATTCTAGTGTACAGTTAGTCATTTGTGGTGTGCTCTCTAGCTGTGCCCTCTCTCCTCATCTCCACTCTTCTCCTCTCCCCTCTTCATATTTTGTCAGCAATGTCATTGTATGAAGCCAAGGTGCACGAAGAAATCTTAGAGGGTAAAGGAGAAGACATAATGTCACCCTCGTAAATAATGTCAAAAGAGGTGATAACAAAAATAAAACTAGCAGTGATAATAGATTTGAAAGGGTTATTGCTCGAGCGTTGTTTTTCAAAGTCAAACAAACATATGAGCTTGTACAATGGGAAGCATTGGCTTGTTCTCCATTCTGGGTGTTTAGAGTTTCTACAATGGTTGCTCAATCACTGCCATGTTGGCATTTGGTCCATTGGAGGAGAAAAGGGCATGGTGCAACACATGCTGGACACTTTGGAGCATCATGTTAATAGAAAGTTACATTTCTTCATGGTTTGGGGTGCGATGGCATGCCACAAGTATACAAAAAGTAGAATCATTCGACCAGATAGGATGAATGTGGAAGTGGAGTTTAAACCATTCATGAGAGTGTGGTGCTATTTTAAAGAGGAATGCAAACTAGCAAGAACAGTGTTCATTGACGTTTTTCCTTACACGTGTTGTGTTAATCCAGCAAAAAATTGCATTTTCCCTACAAAATTTGATATCGATTGTGGTGATTCTATTTCGCTTCATGAGTTATTGCCGTACCTATAAATGCTATATGATGCAATAGATGTGTGCAGTGCCATCTCTTCTAATAGATTTGGTCAAGCTCCGATTGTCAAAGGGCATGATGTGTTCTATTATTTTCAACTAGTGATCCTTGAATTCAAAGAAAAAAACAAAGAAGTGCTCGAAAGGATGAATGTCGAATCTCATATGTCTACTCATAGTTCAAAAAAAGACAGAGAGAAAGGTATTGCTTCACCTATAACCAAAACTAGAGTGAGAGGGACTTGTCCTACTACAAGAAGTATGGTGCATGCTCAACATGTCACATTGAATGAAGAGGAAGAATGCATGCTAGGAAAAATTGCCAAAATGGGGCCATTGAAAGATAGTGAGGCAAAACTCTTTGTTATGATTCTTGGATGCAAGGAAAGGGGAATCACTACCGATGCTGCAAGGGCATTCTTAGCCAACTTGATTCGATTTTATTGCATAGACAACCCTTAGTGAATCTGAGTGATCTTGTTAATTAGAGTTGTAGACACAAATGCTCAGCTAAAACATTTGTCCCTACATTTTGAGTTATATTTGGACACTATTTGGTTAGATTCGATTTGCAAAACATTATGTTTCAATTTGTTTTGTGAAAGAATTAATAAACATTGAGTTAGTACCTTGTGCAAAAAATGCTCTGTGCTTTGTGAGTTTGTATTCCTCCACTAAAAGAATGATTCTTTGATTTTAAACATAGGATAGGTGTTGCAAATTGTCCTAAAAAGACCTTATTACAAATTTTGATTCTGCATGCAATGGTTTATGGAAACATGAATTGCCCATACCCATTGAGCACGTGTTTGAAATGAATGGCATCCATTATGAAGTAAAGAAAGCAACAATACTTGGGGTAGGATATGGTCTTTTTGTACATACGAGCATCAAGAAGAAACAAGATTTGATAGTATATAATGGTCTAAAGTATGATTATGATACTTGGAGATTTCTCATTAAGTTTTTCCCCAGGATGAAGACTTATGGAATGTTTGAAGATCCATTCCTTGATCCATTGACAGATGTGAAATGTATTGTGGGAGATGTATTGTATGGAAACATTGTTGGATATATAAATAGCTCAATGTATTATAAAGAATCTTGAACAAATGTTATATTTGTATACATCCCTAAGCTACCACCTTGGGCTCAAAAGTCATAAGGAGATTTGAGTGCCCATGGCTACATTATTGTGCAAACCATAAAGGATATCTCCTTCGGAGATGAGCTACTTTGTGAGTATGAATACTAGTATGGAATTGTTAATGATTGTGTTAAACGATGTGGTGCAAAATTTAGTTGCAAAATTGGCTATGTGTCAATGGTTTTGATTATATTTAGCACAAGAAAGCAATTTAAAAAAAGGTTTTTATCAAGACCATGTCTCTGAGTTTCATGAGCTCTATTGTGATGATCTTCCCTCATGCTCATGCCTACTCCTCCTTTCTCCTACTCATGCAAGCTCCTCTTGCCTCATGCTCATGCCTGCTCTTGTTGCTTCTACTCCTACTCCTACATATTCGTCTGCCTTCATCCTCACACCTAGTCCTCCGCTTGCTTCTCATCCCTCGTAATCAGTCATGGTCTTTCTCATCCCTCCTCAAACATCACCTACCTTCTATCATGGCCTATCACAATCTCTGTAAACTTTGTGACTATTGATGGCACCATTTGAGGAGATCTCCCATAGGAGATAACATGTTAATTTTTTAGTGTTTCAATGTAATTTCTTACTTTGGATTATCCATAGTGGTGCATTGCTTTTGCTAAGGTTCCCTTAGTTGTTCTTTCAGGACCCTCATGGAGGATGATATGAGAATGCTGAGCATGGATGATATGGACTCTTCATATCGAAAGACACAAAGTCATGCATGAGCAAGTTGTTTTGGAGGTGATGCAGAACTTGAAGGGAATGGTGATGCAAACGAGATGCCTGGAGCTGGTGATGTTGCTAATGTATGTCTTGAAGTCCAAAAGTTTATTGAAGAAGAAGAATTCACATGATGCATTACATCTATTTAAATTTAAATTTCTAAAATGATGTTTCTTCATGTGTGTAGTAGCAAGCAAGAATGGAGAATATATCCATTTGAAACAAGAAGGCATGAAGAATTCATAGTATTGACCCAAGGCAACCTATGTGATCCATTCGAATGTGTTGTACATGAGATTAACTTATGAGTTGAATGTGAGATTCCAAATAGCATAGCAGTCTTTCTAAGGACTTAGTCGAGGATTCAAAGACCCTATTATTGGTGTATTAGAGTTGAAGAAGAAGAGAAATAGGCTATGAAGCCTCTTTGTAATACAATTTGAAATACAAACACCTATTTCTAATAATATTCTTCTATCTAAAGCAAAAAAATTTCATGTATCTATGGCCAAATGGTGAATCTTTTGTTATGTCTATTTTAGTTATTTGTTGTTTTTAATATTTGCATCTTTTTTTATATCATCTTGCACACAAAAGTTATATCACATTTTGATGTAACTTACAAGTCAATAAAATGTTGTTTGCTAAGTTTGGCCATCCCAATACATATGTAGACGGGATTTGACCATGGCACCACATTGATTAGATGGAGTGTTTAAAAACCTTGCACACAAAAGTTATATCACATTTTGATGTAACTTACAAGTCAATAAAATGTTGTTTGCCAAGTTTGGCCATTCCAATACATATGTAGAACGGATTTGACCATGGCACCACATTGATTAGATGGAGTGTTTAAAAACCAAAATTTGAGATTTTCCTACATCACCTTGTAAAGGAATGATGCATTTCATGATTTTCTACGAAGAAATATAGATTTTGAAGGGGTAGATGAATAAATTTGATAACTTTGGCCATTTCAATTGCATTTTTTGGCAAATGTAGGAGGAATTTGACCACGGCAGAGAAGGCGAAGTTGGTCGGGACATCATGGAGTGTTCGAAAATGCAAAAACCCACCATGGTGCGAATTGGGTCATTTGGACATCCTCCAAATGGCCAAATTTGCACCGTGGTGGGTTTTTGCATTTTTGGACACCCCATGACATTCCCACCAACTTTGTCTTCAGTGCCGTGGTCAAATTTCTTCAACATTTGCCAAAAATGGACATTGGAATGGCCCAAATTGTCAAATTCCTTCATCGACCTAATTGAAATCCATGTGTCTTTATAGATGCATCAACTTCAACATAGATAAACATGGAAAATAAAATATTTACAAAGTAACTTAGCAAATGACGGTTGGTCAATATGACAACTTATGTGCCTTGTAGCACAGCTCTAGTAAGACCCTTAGGCAATATATTCTCTATATAATTTCTTGCACTTTGGAGGAACCTTGTATGTTGGCTATGTCAATGTAATTTTTAATTTAATCCAAAGGACTTTGATCTTCCACTAGATCACCTTGTAAATTTTCATTTTCTTTGTTAATCTTGCCTTTGGAGCCACCTTTAGGTTGGCTATGTCAATGAAATATTTGATTTCATATCACTAAATTACCTTGAAATAATTTGATGCATTACATGAGAAAATATATATTTTGAAGAGGAATCTAAAAATTTCATTTTCTATGTTTTCTTAGTCATGGAGGTTGGCTATGTCCATGTATCTTTTATTTTAATTTTTAGGTTGGCTGCTGTATCACCTTGTAAAGGATTGATGCACTTCATGATTTCCTATGAAGAAATATAGATTTTGAAGAGGTAGATGAAGGAGTTTGACAACTTCCACCATTTTGATGTCCATTTTTGGCAAATAAAGGAGGAATTTGATCATGGCACAGAAGGCAAAGTTGGTCAGAACATCATGGGGTGTCCAAAAATGCACAAACCCGCCATGGCATGAATTTGGCCACCTAGACATGCACCGTGGTGGGTTTGTGCATTTTTGGACACCCCATGATGTCCTGACCAACTTTTCCTTCTGCATCGTGGCCAAATTCCTCCTACATTTGCCAAAAATGGTCACCAAAATTACCAAACTTGGTCAAGAGTATTATTTTGACTTGGAATATTCATAATATTTTCCTATATACAAGTAATAGGACTTAATTGCTAATAGCTATAACTTTTGTGCTATAACTCCGATTGCAAATTTTTTTAGTTCAAAATCGAGAGCATGAGTAGCTCTATGATATATAACTGGAAAAATATGGTCCCTAAATGTTCAAATTCAGTGTAGAAGACCTTTAAAAATTAGTCACAAGTTAAGGGGGTCATAAATTTGTAATTACTTTCGATACAAATGAAGGAAAAGGGACAAGTTTGCATCTAAAAGGTTCACCTCTCTACATAATAAACTTGGAGGTGGTATATTCAATACTCTACAATTCAAAGTGACATTACCTTATATTAAATTAACAACACATTCAAAATTCCAACCATGACTTGATCAAAATTATTGCTTATGACATGGTATCTTGCAAGGAAGAGAATGTGATAAAATGTACATTTTTGTATTATAATCTCTCCATTAAAATACAAAGACTCTTCATATCATGTACCTCCTCTTTGCTACCTCTAATACATAGAAAAAAGAGGCTTTTGAAATCCCCAAGTAAGATCCTAATACTAATACCATTAAGGTTCTCCTCTCAGGGTAGCCAGGCACAAAGTTTTTTACACCATTGCTAATGGGATACAATGCAATAGGGGAAGCCATGTGATGTGGATCACAATGATCAAGTTGGCAATACTTTGATGCACTTTAGTAGTTAAGTAGGCCATTCTAAAAATTGGATGTGGAAGACCATAACATATCATCCTGCTCGACTAATATAGTGCACCAATCAGAGATTTCAAATGCCTCCTGCATCAATTCAATAACATTACATAAGGAAAACCTAACAAAGCACATTACATTAAAAGACCATAAAATATAAATCAATACATAGGATGCTTACCATCATTGCATTGTCTCCTTTAATGATGCAAGCAAGGCAAATAGGTATAAACTGTAAACTTTAGACATGAAAACTTTAGGCATGAAAACTTTATACATATTACCTAAAAACTTTGGACACAAAACCACACAAAATCCATCAAAATAAAATTCATCAATGCTTTTAATGTCCTCCAAGTCATGAAGAAAACCTATGCAAATTCCAAAATGCTCAACCTACAATTTATGGACAGCTTGTACTAGTCAAACACATTGTTTGCATGAGGGATAAAATGGACATTTTCATGCATTTCTCTAGATTCTTGTCTGCTATTTCACCATTTCAAGTAAAGTTGAAGGACTATACATTTCGTTTTCCATGACTAAAAGGTATTCATGCACATAACTTACAGACAGTCCATTGTCAGTTATATCAAAGATTCCACTACTTCCCACTCCCATGTTAAAATAGGATCTTGTAAAGAAGATAGGCAAGGAAGGTACATAGTCTAAGAAATACATCCTTCCTCTTGGGAAGCTTATGTGGACCCTTTCCAAAACCTTCCATGACTATCTAGTTAGTCAATCTATAATTTCAAGTCATCCAATGCATTTTTCATTTTCTAGAACACCCTAGACCTTACAATATTGTCAACTTCTATCATTTTCTTCCTGACCATGCCTCTAGAACACACTAGATCTCACAATATTGCCATCTTTGGCCACTTTGGTCAGTTTGTTCCTGACCATGCCTCTACAACACACTAGAGCTCACAATATTACCAGCTCGTGTCACTTTCTTCTTGACCATACCTCCAGAACACACTGGAGCTCACAGCATTACCACATTGTGTCACTGTGTTCCAGGCCATGCCTGTTGGGAGAAAAATAGCTGTAGGAGAGGTAAGAGCAGTTGTATCCTATATGAGAAGGAAAAGAAAGAGGGAAAAAGCTCTTGTAGGAGAGCAAAGAGTTGCTGTAGTAGAATCGCAATGAACTTGCCTATGAATGATTCAACTGGTTCCCACTCCTCAAGGTCCGAAGGGAAAACATCTACCACCATGAATAAGAGCTCTTAGAAACCAAACACAAAATTTCCAAATGGATTCATTACACTTACAGGTGAAAAAGGTACATAGATAGAAAGGCTCACAGTGTGATGTTATCCTAGATTGATTGAATGATGGTTTACATGTTTCCCATGTAAAGATGTTGCACTTTTGCGAGCCATCCTTTCTTCCCAAACTTGAACTTCAAGATGGGCCCCTTCCACTCATGCAAGATGTCACCTCTCTTGCTCTTGGGAAGCTTATGTGGACCTTTGGCCGATCCTTTCATCACTATCCAATCATTTAAGTTGTAGGCACAAGGGATCCACTCATCCAATGCATTTTTGGTGTTGTGGAAGACAGAAGAGGTCATAACATTGCATGGTCTTGTAGCCTTTCTCCTCACCATGCTTGCAGAGGTTGCAACAACAAGAATGGGACTCCTACACAAGGCAATGCAGCTCCAACAGAGGCACAAAAGAGGGAGAAGGAGAGGGACAGAGCATCAGCAACAGAGGCACAGGAGAGGGAGAAGGAGAGGGACAGCGCAGCTCCAACAGAGGCACAAAAGAGGGAGAAGGAGAGGGAAAGAGTAGCAGCAACAATAGAGGCATGGGAGAGGGAGAAGGACAGGGATAGAGCAACAACAACAGAGGCTCAGGAGAGAGAGGAGAGGGGTAGAGGAGCTCCAATAGAGGCACAGGAGAGGGAGAGGGGAGAGAGAGAGAGAGGAACTATAGCAAGCACGCCAGAGCAAGAGGGAGCAGAGAAAGAGGGGGAAGAGGGAAAATGCGTGGGATTTGGTTCAAATCTGAGTGATTTGGCAGGCTAGACCAGAACACTGGGGGAAAAGGCCCTAGAAAGAGGGAGGGGAGAAGAGAAATTCACCAGAAGGGCCCTACCGTTCCATTGAAGGTAGTTTTGGGCTCATGTAGGGGAGGTGCACCTGGTAGGAGGGTCAAACATGGGTTAAGAGGGGGGGGATGGTTTGGGTGGTCCCTATTGTAAGGGGAGCAACCAATAGGGGCTCTTTGTAGGCATGCCCACCCTCCACGTGAACATACCATTGGCCCACACCTTTGAGCACTCTCATTGGTACAACTCAAATCACTCTCTAATCCCTTGAAATTAGGAAACACTAATTGGAGGCCCTTTTGAGACCCCAATTCTTCCCTAATGTGTGTTTTGTCTTATTGCATGAGAGCTCTCTCTTCCTAGTTCTCGAGGAACAGAAGCGTCTCTTTGAAGACTCAAGATGCTCTCTCTCTCTCTCTCTCAAGCATAAAAAACTCATACAAAGAAACCTTTCTCTCTCTGAATGGAAAGATGGAAATTAAACAAGCTAAAATATCTCAAACTCTCTCAAGGATGGAATTCTCTCTTTCTCAACCGGAATTCTATCAAAGAAATCAAAGAAAACACTCAAGCAATCTAAAGAGATTAACAAAAATCTCTCTATCACTCAATGAACGAAAATTGTCTCAAAGTGGATGGAAATTCTCTTAACAAAAGTGAACGGAAGAAACTCATGATCACTCAAGAGAACTCTCAATCTCACAATCTCTCTCACACTCTCAAGGATCACAATGTCTCAATAGAAGATAAGGGGGCTGTGATACCATGACAAAATATGAAGAGGGGAGAGAAGAAGAGTGGAGATGAGGAGAGAGGGCACAGCTAGAGAGCACACCACAAATGACTAACTATACACTGGATTTAGTTAAAAATGTAAAATATATACAAACCCATTTAGGGTTAGGGATAGGCCATCTAACCCTTTCCTTTATAGCACTCTATTGGGTTAGTGCTATGCATATATGATCACATGATGGTGCTATGCACACATGATCACATGATGTTGAGCATGAACTCTCAACAAACCCCTACTATTTCAGTGACTAACTCCTTACGTTTAAAATTGTACGACTAGCCCAATTTGGACTTGCCTGACTACCATTGTCTGCTGCTGCACTGAACAACCATGTGGGCAACCAACTTGCCATGGATTATATTGATGCCCTTGATCAGATCTAGTTCTTTTTCCATGACACATCTAGTTAGCAACCCTCACTCACAAGCACATCTCTTTAACTTACCTGCCTTAAACCTCATCATAGAAGAACACAGAGGAGCTGATCTTCCACAAAAATGTTGGAAGGTTTATGCACTAGTTTTGAGTACATTGACATCCTCACCACCGTCAGTATATATGGGAGAATATAGGAGCAACAAGTTCTAAATTTCATATGCATCATCTTTTCACCTAAACCGACTAAAAGTTTATGATTTCTTCCTACCTATGGGTGAAATTTGCCTTTTTTCTTATGTGTATCTAGATGAATCCACGAAGCTACCTACACACATCACACAAAATCAAAGCAAGTTGTGCATGTTGAAGGGCATGCTAATCCCTATAGCATTATAATTCTCAAGGCCGTTGTTCCTAGTATATAAAATTGTATCCCTTTGTAAAAAGTCCTTAGAGTACATATTTCCTACGGACCATAGTACCTTTGCAACTTTGCATCATTTTGAGCATGTTTTGCATGCTCTAACTACACATTGGGTCACAAATCTTAATTAGAAGTCATGACTATGGGAATTTTTGAATTCATACACTTGTGGTGTGAGGATTTATTCCAACCATGTCAATCAATGGCTCTTTATGTTTTACACAAATTATAGAAAGACTAAATGGATCCACTTCCTAACATTAGGGGAGAATCGGGATCTCAAAAGGGCCTCATAAGGAATGGATTAGGGAATGCTTAGTGGGCTAATGCAAGGGGCTTAGAGGATCCCAAAGAGGCCTAGCCAACCCAACCTAGGTGGGCTAAGCCCACATTTGAGCCCACCTCTCCCCCCATCAATGAGGGGAGGGGGCCACTTTTTGAAATTTGAATTTCAAATTTTGAATCTCCCTCCCTCCCTCCCTCCCTCTCTCTCCGTCCCTCCCTCCCTCCCTCTCCCTCCCCCTCCTCCCTCCCTCCTTCCTCCCTCCCTCCCTCCCTCCACCTCTCTCCCTCCTCCTCCCTCTCCCTCTCCCTCCCTCCCTCCCCCTCCCTCCTCTCCCCTCCTCTGTCTTGCTCCTCATCCTCCCTCCTCCCTCTCCCCTCCTCCTCCTCATTTTGGCTCCTCCTCCTTCCTTCCTCTTCTCTCCTTCTCCAGCTGCCCTACTCCCTCTCCTCTGCTCCTCCCTCCTGCACAATCTCTCCCCTTCTCCTCCCTCCTGTAGCATCTCTCCCTTCCTCCTCCCTTCTATAGAAGCTCCTTCCCTACCTTCTACACCTGTCGCCCTACTCTCCTCCTCCTCTTCCTCTTGCCCTGATCTGCTTCTCCTCCTCCCTCTTCCTTGGTACTCTCTCCCTCTCACTACTCCATCTTTGCTAGCTCTCCCCTAAATTTTAGCCTTCATCACTGATACCTCTCTTTGAGTACTCATGGCACCATTCAAGGACATATCCAGCAAGTACCATGTGAACCTACAACTGGAGGCAGAATATGCAAGCACATGCCATTTGGGATATAATGGAACTCCTCAAAGTGTGCTCCACAGTCTTTGATTGCAAGGGAAGAAGCATCTTGACCTTTGGGTGGATGGAAACTTGTATCCTTTAGACCCTGCCACCCAAAAGAGTCCTCCTTTTCATACAGTGCATGATGTTGTTTGGTTTGTTGGCAATGGACATGCTGCATTGCTCGGTTATTGCAATCGATTAAACCATTCTCAGACATTGGCTATGCAAGCAAGTGAGGTGCAGAGAGCCCAAGCAGAAGAACTTGCACATTTGGGAAATATTACTATTGTGGCAATACATAGTAGTATGCAGGATCTCCAATTGCAAAACAAAGAACTTGGTGACAAAGCACGTGCACTGGACTTGGAGTGACAAGAATTGGAAGAATCAATCTAGAAGCTCACTAAAAGCAAAAAAGATTTGGAAAGGTCTATCCATGGCCAAGTTCAATGTGCTGTGGAGAAGGAACGAGAGAAGTCGATAGAACGAGTACAAAAGTTGAAGGGAACACCTTTGGGACTGAAGGAGAGGAAAATACAATTGCAATCTATGGATGCATCCTCAACCAATAGTGGTGCCTAAAAGAGGAGAGTATAGGCTGCAAGGTTAGTTCCCCAAATTTTCAAAAAAATTTCTTACTCCAAAATATTCATGGTGTTGCATTGTTTCCACTTAGACTCATGTGTACTCTACTTTAGTAATTTCATGGAGGATGTGATGAGAACAATGGAAATGGATGATAGCTGATCCTTCATATGTTCTAAGAAGTTTAATAAATCCAAGTGATGTCATTGAAGTGTTGAAGGACCCTAGACAAAAAGGGCTATCTGAACAAGTTGCTAGAGAGGTAATGAAGGACTTCAAAGGCCTCGTGCAAGAAAAGGAGGTGCTTGGAGCTTGTGATGCTACTGGTGTAAGCCGTGAAGCTTACAAATCTTTTTAAAAATTTTCAAGTCTATTATGGAGGAAAAGTATAAGATATTTGTAAGAAAACAATACAATGTCTGTGCTCAATAGATAACAGGATCTCATATGCAAGAGAGAAAAAAAGATAGTATGGAGAATCAAAAATTTGATTACTATAGAACTGATACAATAGATGGCGCTACCTCCCAACCGTGCACTCCTATGAAAGAAGCTTCGATGGTATGCGAGAAACAATAGAGGACGGAGGCTAGATGCTAAGGAATCATGGTTGCTATAGCTAGTGATGAAATGGGCTTCACGAGCTCGCTCTTATATAGCCACCACGGTTAGACCCAATTTGGTGACCGACCCAGTCCGCCCAAAACGGCCGACTAGGGGTTGGTCCTAAAATAGGCCACCGACCACATGATAGAACTGGTGCACAAAATAGAGCAACTTGCATGTAGCCTAGTTGATAGTGTGCCAACTCCGTTCAGCCATCCGGGATCATCTGGGACTCTAAACAGGCCCCGCCCGAGAGTGGGCTGCCCCAAGAAATGCTCCATCTACCCTCAGTGCGGTCAGTTAATGGATGCCTTCTCGCACTTGCATGTAGCCTAGTTGGCAGTGTGCCAAATCCGTCCAGCCATCAGGCCACACATGGCCCCCATCTGGTGTCCAAACCAGGACCTACCAGATAACCGAGCTACTCAAATTCCTTCTCCTCATATGGGGGGCTTACAAGTAGAGTTAGCTGGTTCCTGCATATCTACAATGCCATTGCCAACACCATGGTCTATAAGGCTTGCATGTCAAGAAACAAGCCAATGTGCTAGAGAAAAGCTTGGAGGATACCATTGTGTAAGTGGAACAATGACTTGGAAGAGTAAAGAGAAATCTAGCATCCAAACGTTTGAGATGAATGCTTACAATAATGTTTATGTGGATGTAGAGAATTTGCAAAGTGCCATGGTCAAATTCTATGGGATGAGAGAAGAAGGTAAGAGAAATTCCCTCTTCGCATTCAACTTCATTTCTTCTCATTTCTATATCCTTGCTATATTTCTCTTTCATTGTACATATGGCAAGCTAGTATTTGTTATAAAAATGGATGAAGCTCAGTTTTGGTAAAAGAGCACAAGCTAGAGAGGGTGAGCATTTGTATTATGAACGACGCCTTGCATTTTGCTCGAGGGGATGAGGAAGCTGAGCAAGGTTTCTCAGTCCAATATGAGAAGGACAAATGGTGGCTTGCATCTTTGAGACTCCAAAGGAGTGCTACAAGACATTGAAGTGGGTTTTGGAGAGAACCGACATCCCATCAATTATTCAAAGATAAGAGGCATGGCAAAAATTAATAGTGGATGGGCATGGAACATTTCAAGTTGAATGGCATTTAGCTGGTGATTTGAAGACCCTCAAGTGCTTGTATGGTTGTGATACAGTTGCAGATGCAAAATGCACATGCTTGTATTGTACCCACTCTCAGAATATGCAAAAGGGAAGCCTATAGTGGGAAAATGGCATCTTTTCTTGCAACCAAAGTGCAGCCCCTGATCATCACAAAAAGGATCCTAAGTGGGAACCCATTCTACCAATTCCATTGGAGCAGGTACACATGTGTACTTTGCATGCTGAACTGCATATACTTGATAAGTTACTCTATCTCCATCTAGTTTATGCTTGGAATTTGAGGCCACGGCAAGTATCTGCACAATGCATTGCAAAAGCTAAAGAAGTACTCTCACTAATGGGACTTCACGGAGGAAATGTGAAGCTTAAGTAGGACAAGAAATAGTCCAAAAAGACACAAAATCTTGCTGCTAAAGTGTCCATGGGTGGAGGAAAGGCAAGGAGGTTCTTGTCCAACCACAATGCTGATAAAGAAAAACATACATTGGCTTAAAGCACCCTAGGTTGGGAGTACTGGAAAGATTTGTGTAAGTGCACTACGAATCAAGATTCACATCTGCAAATTTCTACTTTGAGAGCAAAACTATGGACAAAGCTTGATGCATTTATAAAGTTGCTTAGACAATGTCAAATAGATGAGCTTTATTATGAGAGATTCAGGACAGCATTGGGAGAATTCATATCATTGATGGTAGAAGCATGGGGGGAGTCACATATTACACATTACATGGTAATCCTCCTTAGGTTGAAATTTGTACTTTAAAGTTGAGTCAATTTATGTTTCTACTATGAGTTTTTTCTTTACAGCATATTCTTTACACACATGCACCATGGTTTGTGGAGCAATGGGGCCCTTTGTCCATTTGGAATACTCAAGGAAAGGAGAAATCACACTATAGAGCAAAGGCAGCATACTTCAAGAGAATACAAGGCATGGGGGTCGTATCACGCAAAGCAATGCACTACACAAAATGTTCGACTAGCTTTATAGATGTCTAGAGGCCAGGACTCTCAAGCAGGATAAGGTAGAGGTCTCAAGTCTTGCAAAAGTGGCTCAACATGTCAAGAAGACAAGGAGATATGCTGTTTCGAAGTTCTCAATAGGGAGCCAAGGGGGTGCACTTTGGCTGCAAAGTAGAGTCAGACAGGGGAGGCATTGGGTCCTAAGAGAACCCCAAATTTAAAATGTTTGATGAATATAGTGTTAAGAGGAGGTTGCAAGGGAGGAGAGGTGAAAGAAGTTCAAAGTGGACAAGTGGCCATGGAGCCATGTCCTTAGGCCCATGCACGGCCCACAAAGATTAAGAGGTGCAAAAAATCAGGCATGAAAGCACTTCAAGAGATCCGCAAGTCCCAAACCACTGTGGACAATCTCATTCCCCATGCACCCTTCTAGCATGTTGTATGTGAAAAAGCATAGCATTACAAGGATGATGTGCATCTCACTTCAGGTGCTATGGGAGCAATTCAGGAGGCAATGGAGTAGATGATAGTAGGTCTTTTTGAAGATTCAAACTTATGTGCTATCCATGCCAAAAGAGTAACAGTGATGGACAAGGACCTTGCACTCACCAAGCGCATCCACTCTGATCCATCCCTTAGGCCCTAGATGTTGCTTAGGTTCATTTGGTGTAATCTGAATCATTTTGTAAATCACTACCCTTTGAGGCCAATGAATAAAAAATATTTTTATGTTCTATTACTGTTCCCATGTTATTATACATGTTATGTGATGCTTTCCATCATTTTATGCAAGTTTAGTGTGAATTTGAGTGGTCAAATGATGTTTTTTTGTCGTGGCACATAAGGGAAAAGTATTCGACATCTTGTGGGAAGCTCAAAAAGGTCAAAACCCTCTATGGCATGTGTGGAGGCTATTTGACTTGGTCAAACAACCTCTATATGCACCATAGAGGGTTTTGAACTTTTTGACCTCCCCGCATGATGCCGAACACTTTTCCCTTATGCGCTAGGGTGAGATTCTTACTGGGTTGTTCAGAAATGACCATTATAGCACAAAAGTTTATCTGATAGCATGCTTTTGAACAAAACAGTGAATGAAAATATTAATGCCAACAACAATTAAAGTTACAAAATACAATGACAGTATAAAATAAATTTTGTAAAAGAACACAAAATGGGACACTATATAAGAAGCTCATAAGAAGTATATCTCTATTCATATAAAATAAAAGTTCTATACAATAAGGCTTCATAGCCTTTCTCTCTTCTCTAAAGCACTAAGAACATCGGGCTTTGAATTTCCAAATACACTCCTAGCTCTAAACCTAGTCGATAAAGCATCAACGTTATTGCTAGCCAGGGACATGGTTGCTACCGTCAATGCCATACCTTGAAAATTGGTTCCAAAAACATTGAGGGCAGCCATGCGGTTCACCAAAATGAGCTTGTCAGCATTGCAATTGATGTTAGCATGAACAATCACTCATGACAAGGCCTTGCACTTCAGGAGGTCATCAGTGCCATGTGGCAAAAACTTTTTGTGGATAACCACAAAGCACCCTTTTGCTTGGCCAAGATAATGTGCCAGTGAATGATCTTGACCGAAGCTATTGTGAACAAGAAGTTGCTGAGATGAGAAGAGGTCGACCTCAAATGCCTCTTGCAACAGTCCAACATTACATTAGAATGCCGATAAAGAAAAATTATACCAAGAGAGAAGAAATTCAAAGCTCATAGTTTCTTACCACTATGGAGTCATCATGCTCAATCCCTTCCTCTTTGTTGTCAATGAGGATGGATCTAGAGGCCTCTTGCTGTCCGGAGTGAGATGTGGAGGCTTCTTCTGGAACATCAGGTAGGTCGGAGTAGATTGATGTCTCTGCATCTTTGATTTTGGCCAGTGTTAAAGCAAGAACCTCTTCTATTGAATCATCTACTCCCAAAAGCCTAGGTCCTTGCATAGTCTTATTGAGGATGAGATCATTGATATTGGAAAAACTATTTTATATATTGTCTCATTCTCCTCACCTCACTTAATTTTTGTATATGTGGGTTTGCCAAAAAGCATATTATCATGTGTGACATATTGATATTTTTTTAAAATTATGTACTTTGGTAATCATAGGCAATGTTTGGAAAGCAGTGATGCACATTTATCAGCCTACAAAAAAAATTTACTCTCTGCTGCACATTTATAAATGGGTCTAAATTCGCATCTAAAAAATAGTGTAGATGTGCTATTAGATGCGTGAATAACCACACTATTAGATGTGCTAATAGATGCGCTCATATTTTCACTAATTCTATCTTTGCCTATAGATGTGCTCGATATTTTGCGTGTCTACCAGGTGTGTCTATAGTTGCTTTGTCTTGTTGTGATTCCTATGTCTTTATGCTATGACTTTTGTATGCTATGCTATATTGTAGCACGTTCATTATGTTATGCTTATATATTAATGCATATGTATGCTCTTGCATGCCTATATATATACTTTATTCTTATGGTTATGCTATGTCTTATGATGGTCATGCTTTATGTTTCTCTATGCTATGTTTCTATGCTCTGTCTTTATGCTATGTGTCTTTTTAATGCTATGTCTTTTTGTTATGCTATGCTATAATTATGCTAATGTATGCTAGGTATGTCTCTATGTTATGTCTTTTTGTTATGCCATGCTATGTCTCTTTGCTATTTCTCTATGCTATGTCTTTATGCTATTTCTATATGCTATGTCTCTATGCTATGTCTTTATGCTATGCTATGTCTTCACGATTATGCTATGTATGTCTCTATGCTATGTCTTGTGATTCTATGCTATGTCATGCTATGCTATGCGCTATATTATTATGGTCATGCTATCCTATAATATTTATGATTATGCTATGTAGGTCTCTACGCTATGCGATGCTATGCTATGCGTCTATAATATGCCTTTATATTCTTATGGTTATGTGATGCTATGTCTTTATGCTCTCTCTCTCTCTCTCTCTCTCTCTCTCTCTCTCTCTCTCTCTCTCTCTCTCTCTCTCTCTCTCTCTCATAACATTAAAAATTTGGTCTATGCTTCTATGTCCTTATGATTATGTTAATGCATATGTCGATGCTATGTTTGCCCATGTTTATGCTTCTATGCCATTGTACGTCTACATTTTTGTATCTCTATGTTTTATGTTTTATGTTTATGATGCCTACATTTTTATAGCGCATGCATGTTTCTAATACATGCCTATGTGAATGCTATGTTTATGCTTTTATATTTCTATAATATGCTTCTTCATCATTACATATCTATATTTCTATGTTTGTGCCTATGTTTACCACCATGCTAATTTTTTTTGGGGGAAATTCGCAACCTCTAGGTCTCATCACTGCAACGCCAACCAACTCTCTTGCATTCTCTTGTATCCCCCAACCATATGTTGTACCTTATGCTATGATATGATGTGCTATATTATAACATGTTCATTAATTGATATGATATGACATGCTTATATATGCCTATATATATACTTTATTCATGCACCCATTCCATGCAATTTTATACATGAAATTGATATGCTATGATATGCTTATGTATGCTATGTTATTATAACATGTTCATTATGTTATGCTTACATATTATGTCTATATATGCCTATACATGACTATACCTTATGCTTAGGATTAGTTTTGTCTTTTTATGCCCAAATCATTACAGCTAGTGCCTTTGCAACCCACTCCATGCAATTTTATTCTAAATGTCATGCACTGATGGATTACATCCTTATCTTCTATGTTTATCTCCTATGCATTGTTAACCTTTCTATATTTGTTACTCCATTTTGGTTTCTCTTGAGTGTGATTGCATATAATCGGAGCAATATAAGAGGAGGAGACCAAGAGGGAGCAAGACAAAGCATGGGCATTCCATATCCTGTGTTTTCCATTGCAGATAAGAAAACGTTGTTTCTTCCATCACACCAAAAGTCAATACTCTTTTCTAGTCTATTAAAAAGCATGGTGTTGTTGATTGGTCTTGAATTGCTAGTCTTGTCTACTTGCATGTCATTGGTCTTGGCATTGAAGTCCCATATGAGTAGGACCTCTCCTAGCTACATGTACCTCTAGATGTTCTTGTAGGGTGCTAAGGAAGGTAAGACATATCCCCAGAGATTGTCCTAATATAATCCAATGTCTGTGGGGAGACATAACATGTTGTAATGCTCACATCTATGGTTGAGGTGTTGGCATTACCTTGGTCATCTCCCCACTTGTGAGCCCTTGAATGAGGAGGACATGGAGGAGGTATAATTTATTCTTATGGTTATGCTATGTATTTATGGTTATCGTCTTTATGGTCATGCTTTATGTTAGTCTATGATATGCTATGTCTCTATGCTATGTGACATGGTTATGCTATGCTATGTATGCCTATATATGCCTATGCTTCCTTATGCATGCCTATGTGTGTGTGTGCATGCGTGCGTGCATGCATGCATGCATGCGTGCGTGCGTGCGTCCGTGCGTGCATGTGTGTGTGTGTGTGTGTGTATGTGTGTGTGTGTGTGTGTGTGTGTGTGTGTGTGTGTGTGTGTGTGTGTGTGTGTGTGTGTGTGTGTGTGTGTGTGTGTGTGTGTGTGTGTGTGTGTGTATGTATGTATGTATAATTTATTATTATGGTTATGCTATGTGTTCATCTTTATGGTCATGCTTTATGCTATGCTATGGTTATTATCTTTATGGTCATGCTTTATGTTAGGCTATGCTTGTACATGCTTATATATGCCTATATATATACTTGAGTCTCTCTCTCTCTCTCTCTCTCTCTCTCTCTCTCTCTCTCATCCTCATAACATTATAAATTTAGTCTATGCTTCTATGTCATTATGCTTATGTTTATGCATATGTTGATGCTATATTTGCCTATGTTTATGATTCTATGCCATTATGCTTCTATGTCATTATGCTTATGTTTATGATTCTATGCCATTATGCTTCTATAGTTTTGTATCTCTATGCCTAAGTTTCTATATGCTTCTATACATTTATGCCTATATATATATATATATATATATATATACATATATATATATATATATATGCTAAGTTCTTCCCAACTCGTAGCTACTGCCATATCTAAAGATTTATGCTAGTGTAAGCATTATGCTATCTCGCTCCCAATCCTATGTGAATGCCTATGTATGCCTATCTTTATGTATGCCTCCTATTTATGCCTATGTTTATGTATGCCTATGTGAATGCATATGTCCATGTTTCTATGTTCTATATGCTTTATGTTTCATGCTAAATGGTATATGCTTTATGCTTCTATGCTTGCCTACCTATCTTTACGCTAGTGTAAGCATTATGCCATCTCTTTGTTAATCAATTTGGGTTTCTCTTGAGTGTGATTGCATATAATAGGAGCAATACAAGAGGGGGAGACCAAGAGGGAGCAAGACAAAGCATGGGCAGTCCATATCCTTGTTTTTTCTGGCCCTCTCTAGGAAAATACTTATCATACTTCTACTATGAGTATATGCTTTATGCTAGTTTCTCGAGGGGTTCACCTCCCAAAATTTTAGTATACCACGTGCATTCAAAAGGAGGGGTATTTTAATTCCATTTTTGGAAAAATTTGTGAGTTTAAAAAAGACAACTATAATTGGGACAAAAATTTTTAAAAATCAAACAATATTTTTATTACAAAAACTAATTTACTTACAACTAATAAGAATTTAACACACATTAATAAGAGGTTAAAATCTCAATAAATTTAAATTTGACTTTATGAAAAATAATAAAAACTAAAAAATAAAATTGATTGTTGCAAACCCTAAACCCTAACCCCAAACCCTAATTCCTAAACCCTAAACCCTAATCCTCGCCTCCTAAACCCAAAACCAAGAAACCTAGCCTCTAAACCATGAACAATACAAACTCCCAAATCCTAAATCATACAAACCCCCAAACCCTAAACCTAACCACCATTCCTAAACCCTAAATGCGAACCCTAAACCCTAAACTCAACCTCAAACCATAAACCCTAAACCCTAACCCCTAATCCCTAAACCTAAACACTAATCTTAGCCTTCTAAACCCAAAAGCCAAAACTCGAGACCCTAACCCCAAACCCTAAACCCTAAACCCAAACCCCCAAACCCAAAACCCTAACCCCCAAACCCTAAATCCAAAACCCAAAACCCTAACCCCCAAACCCTAAACACTAAACCCAAACCCTGAACCCTAAATCCTAAACTCCCAACTGCCAGAGCCTAAACCCTAACCCCCAAACCCTAAACCCTAAACCCCTAATCCCCAAACCCTAAACCCTAAAACCTAACCCCCAAACCCTAAACTCTTTTTTAATTCAAATTAGTTTCACTTAAAACTAATAAGAATTTAAAATTCACATTAATAAGAAGTTTAAATTTTGACAAAGTAAATTCTTATTAATCTAAACTCTAAATTCTTATTAGTTTAAATGACAAAATTCAAAATTTAAATAAATTAAAATTTAACTTTATGAAAAATGTGAAAATTTAAATGTAAAATTCTAAAAAATAAAGCTTAAACTAAAAAATGTGAAATTTAAGTAGAAGCAAATTTGAATTCTCCCTAAAAGGAGAAGAATTTTGCTAATATATTGAACATGTAAGCTAAACTAATTTAAAATTTTAAAAAAGGTGAGAAATTTGAAATTCTACTTTCTATATTCCAACATAAAGTATATTTTCTTTCTACTATATTTCATAAGTTTCAATTGAGAAATTAAACTAGTAAATTGAAAATGTAAGCGAAACTGGTTTTAAATTTTAAAAAAGGCAAGAAATTTGAAATTCTACGTTCCATATTCCAATGCAAAGTACATTTCATGTTTGTCTATTGACTTTTACATTATACAAGTACATTTGTTCGTTACCAAGTTCCTTGGTAACTACTTTCGACATGTTTGTCTTTCCACACACTAAGGTGTATATTATATTTTGACACAAAGTTTCCACATGTTTGTCTTTTCACAAACCAAGGTACATAGTTTTGTTTGTTTAAGTTTCGACACAAGTTTTGTTTGTTCAAGTTTCCACACGTTTCTCTTTTCCCACACCAAGGTACATATTTTTGTTTGTTCAAGTTTCCACATTTAGTCATTCCTATCTTCTCTTTAGTAGCCTCTAATCTCCCTCCTTGATTGTCGCCTCTACTCCTATATCCATCGAGGTCTCTAATCTCCTTCAATATCTCTCCTCTAATACCCCTCCTTGAACATAGCTCCCACATCCCTCCATCAAAACCTCTCTCCTCTAATATCCCTCCTTGATCATCAACCAAGCACACCTTAGTCATTTCTCCTCCTCCTTGGTAAGATTTTCTATCTCTCTATTCCTCTTTTCTATCTATCATTGTCACTCTCTCCCTCTCTCTCATACTCTCTCTCTCTCTCTCTCTACCCTAGCGCTCTCCTCTACCATCTCTAGTGCTTGCTATCCTCTCCCTCTCCCTCTCCCTCTCTCTTTCTCTCCTCTCTCTCTCTCTCTCTCTCTCTCTCTCTCTCTCTCTCTCCTCTAGCACTCTCATATACCCTCTTTAGTGCTCACTATCCTTCCCTCTCCCTCTCCCTCTGTCTCTCTCTCTCTCTCTCTCTCTCTCTCTCTCTCTCTCTCTCATGCGTGTGCTCTCCCTACCTATTCTTCTCTCTACCTATCCTTCTCTCTCTCTCTAACTCTCTCTCTCTCTCTCTCTCTCTCTTTTTTGGCACAAAATTCACCACGTGTGCACCGGGTATGGGGGGTCCCAAACCCTGCCCCTTAGTCATGCAATAAAACCTCTCTCTCCTCCCAAAAAATCCCAAGAGGGATGAGAGAGAGTGGGCTAATGAGGCCTTTATATCCAAGGCCCCCAAGATTACAACAATGCATATGGGATTATTCCCATATTAATCCATGTGTCAGCACCACGCTAGAGCTCTCACAAGTCCATTAATCCACCAAGCCACACAAGGGGACCATGGAGCTTTTAGGCCCATGATCCAACATCTCTCTCTCTCTCTCTCTCTCTCTCTCTCTCTCTCTCTCTCTCTTACTCCCTCTCTCTCTCTCCCCCCCGCTCTCTCTCTCTCTCTCTCTCTCTCTCTCTCTCTCTCTCTCTCTTGCACACGCTCTATGCAACCGCTCCCTCCCCTCCGTCTCTCTCTCTCTATGTATCTACTCTCTCTCTCTCTCTCTCTCTCTCTCTCTCTGCCTCTCCCTCTCCCTCTCCCTCTCCCCTCCTCTCCCTCCCCCCCCCGCCCTCTCTCTCTCTCTCTCTCTCTCTCTCTCTCTCTCTCTCTCTCTCTCTCTCTCTAGTGCTCTCCGATACTCTCTCTAGTGCTCGCTATTCTCTCCCTCTCCCTTTGTCTTTCTCTCTTCTATATCTCCTCTCTCTCTCTCTCTCTCTCTCTCTCTCTCTCTCTCTCTCTCTCTCTCTCACGCGTGCTCTCCCTACCTATCCTTCTCTCTCTCTCTCTCTCTCTCTCTCTCTCATTGGCGTAGAAGTCCACATGTGTGCACCGGGTACGGGGTCCCAAACCCCCACCTCCTAGCAATGCAATAGAAGTTCTCTCTCCTCCCAAAAAGCCCCCGGTCGTATGAGAGAGAGTGGGCAAATGAGGCCTTTTTATCGAAGGCCCCCAAGATTACAACAATGCATATGGGATTATTCCCATATTAATCCATGTGTCAGCACCGTGCTAGAGCTCTCACAAGTCCATTAATCCACCAAGCCACACAAGGGGACCATGGAGCTTTTAGGCCCATGATCCAATCTCTCTCTCTCTCTCTCTCTCTCTCTCTCTCTCTCTCTCTCTCTCTCTCTCTCTCTCTCCTCTCCCTTCCCCCCCTCCCCCCCTCTCTCTCTCTCTCTCTCTCCCCCTCCCTCTCCCTCCCTCCCTCTCTCTCAAATCTCTCTCTCTCTCTCTCTCTCTCTCTCTCTCTCTCTCTCTCTCTCTCTCTCTCTCTCTCTCTCTCTTCTCTCTCTCTCCCTCTAGCTCCCTCTACCTCCCTCCCCTCCCCCCCCCCCTCTCTCTCTCTCTCTCTCTCTCTCTCTCTTTCTCGTGTGCTCTGCCTCGCCCTTTTCTCCCTTTGTCATGTTGCTGCCTCTCTCTCTCTCTCTCTCTCTCTCTCTCTCTCTCTCTCTCCCCCTCTCAGAGAAAGATATATGTTGGCTTATAGCATTTGAGACTCTGAAAGAGTGCCATGAGACATTGAAGTGGGTTCTAGATATCTAGAACAAGAATCCCATCGATGATATGAAGACAAGAGAAAGGGCAAACATTGACAGTCGATGGCCATGGAACATTTCGAGTTGAATGGCATCTTGTTGGTGATTTGAAAACCCTCAAGTGCTTGCATGGTTATGATACAGGGGCAAATGCGATGAACACATGCCTTTATTGCATGTGTTTGCAACATAAGCAAAAGCATGGCTTACAATGGGAGAATGGCATTCTATCTTGTAGCCAAACACAAGCTCCCAATCACGACAAGAAAGATCCAAAGTGGGATCCCATCTTGCCCATCCCACTTGAGAGAGTACACATATGTACTTTACACATAGAACTATGCGTACTTGATAAGTTATTGTATTTGATCTTGTTTATGCTTGGAATTTAATTCCAAAAGAAGTATCCGCACGGTACATTGCAAAAGCTGAGAAGTTGCTGTCAGAGATCGGATTCCATGGAGGACATGTCAAACTTAAGGAGGATAAGAAAATGTCAGGGGCAACATAGAATCTTCCTGCAGAAGTGTCCATGGGTGGACAGAAGGCAAGGAGATTCTTATCAAACCACAATCTCAACAAAGACAAACATACATTGTCTCAAAGCAGTTTGGGTTGGGAATACTGGAAAGCATTGTGTGAATGCATGACCAATAAGGCTTCTCATCCTCAAGTAGCAACTTTGAGAGCTAAAGTATGGACAAAGGTAGATGCATTGATAAAATTGCTTCACTAGGTTCAAATTGATGAGATGTATTATGAACGGTTCAAGATGGCTATGAAAGAGTTTATGCAATTAATGGTGAAAGCATGGGGGGAGTCGCACATTATGCATTACATGGTAATCTTGGCACCATCGTAATATGTAGCACTTGCTTTATAAACAGTTTTTGTTGCTAAAATGATTCTCGTCATGTTTACAGCATATTCTCTATGCACACGACAGACCATGGTTTGTATAAAATTGGGGCCCTTTGTCCATTTGGAATACACAAGGCATGGAGAAGTGGTACTATAGAGCCAAGGAAGCCTACTTCAAGAACTCAAGGCATGGTGGTGTGATGCCAAAAATTGATTTTTTTATTTGGCATTGGTATTGTTTTCTTCTATGTTTGATAAGAGTTTGAGTATCAAGTGATATCCTAGCGGCTCTCACTTATTTCTATTTTCTAAGATATTGTATGGGATTGAGAGGGTGAGTGGAATGGATCATTGTAAATACCATAGGTATGAATTATAAATACCTTGGTATGGGGTGAGAGTTATTTGTGTATGGGATATTATGGGGTTTTTAGAAAATAGGAAGAGTGAGTCATATAAAGAGGTGGGCTCATGGCCATGTGTTCCAATAATATAAGAGAGGCCACATGCCAAGTATGTGGAAGGCATGTGGAGGAGTGTGGAGTCAAGAGGAATCCTTCTAGAATTCCCATGTGGAATAAGGAGGATGTGGACATATGGAAAAGAGAGGGTCCCTATGGGCTCCATGTGGGGAAACTCTTGACTTTCTCAATACTTTAAGAGTCTTGAGCATCTTTTGATGGAACACATGGCAAGAGTAGCCAAAAAGTACATGGATGGTGACATACGGGCTTATGTAATTGATGGGGAAAGGAATCTACAAGCAGCAATTGTAAATGGGTGGAGGGTGACAAAATCTCTAGCAAAGGAGCCCTCCTCTCCCTTGTTCATCATCTCTTCCACCATTAGGCCTCATGTTGCTGTAGCTCTAGTCTCCTCAAGCCTCTTCCATGAGCCTTCTCTCCCTCTTGTAGATATTCTCTTATGTAGACTCTTGAGTCCATATCTCTCTATGAGTAGTCTTGGAGCTTCCGCTCCCTCTTGTATGTATGAAACCTCTTCTTCTCCCTTGTGTTTGTAGTATTTTGAGTTGCATTGGAGTGGAGCCTCACTCTATTGACAATGAAGATCACTTCATATCCCTTTTCTTTCTTTCAAAGCCTTAAAAGTTCTTTCTATTCGGCCGCTCATTGCACACACATGGTCCATCCATTTCTCGAGCCACCAAGGGAGTTAATTACTCTCTTCTAGGCAAAATCTATGAGTGGTGGATCGCTGATGAAGGTGGATTCTTGAGGGAGCATCCTACTTAGGCGAAATTAGCATGGGTGGAGGGCAATTTTCATGATAGTTTGACCCCCTGTTAGTGTTTTGCTCATAACTTTCCACTCGTTAGTCTGATTTTGATGAAACTTATATTAGCACAAAGCTCTCTTCAAGCTGCATGTCTTTGTGTTTTCAAACCTCAAATTAGATACTATTGTAAAAAGTTATGAGTCTCTATGTCTGACAGTCAGTTTTCATGATAGTTTGACCCCCTGTTAGTGTTTTGCTCATAACTTCCGCTTGTTAGTCCAATTTTGATGAAATTATATCAGCACAGAGCTATCTTCAAGGCGCATGTCTATTGTTATTAGATCTTAAATTAGATACTACAGCAAAAAGTTATGAGTCTCTGTGTTTGACAGTCTATTTTCATGATAGTTTTTACCCCTGTCTAGTAAACTACCCATAACTTTTTGGCCGCTTTTTGTTTCTCACAAAATGTATATCAGCGCGAAGCCCATCTCAAGGCACATCTCTATATGTATTTGAATCTTTGGTATCATGTCTTTGCTGAGACTATGGCCTCTGTTGATCCTTTCCTTCTCCCTATGCTTGAGTACAACATCACTTGGGATGTTACTATCTTCATTCTCATCTAAGGGAGGAAAGTATGGTGTGGTATCTTGGCATAAAAGCTTCTTTTTAATGCCCCTTTTTCAATGATAAATATCTTTCTCACTCATTTCAAAAGCAAGTAGGAAGTGAAGAGGTGCATGAAGTTTATTACCCCCAACTTCATGTCACAATGGTGGTATCAGTCGCAGCAGCAATGCATTGCATGAGATGTTCGATTGGTTTTTTAGATGTTTACTAGGAAATACTTTGAGGTCTGAAAAGGCAAAGGCATCAAAACTTGAAAAAGCAGTTCAAATTGTATCAAAGAATAGAAGGCTAGTGCTTGGGAAGCATCCATAGGGAGTCGAGGAGTCGTACATTGGTTGCAAGCTAGAGTGAGAGAAGGGAGCAGATGGTTCCAACCACCAACAAAAGCTATGGTGTAATTGTATACAAATATGAAATAAATATATTGCTTATTTTGACCACAATTTGTGCTCACTCTTTAATATCTTGCTTATTTTGACCACAATTTTTGTACTCACACGACATTGGGGAAAGTGGGGACATGGTGAAGGAGGGGGCAGAGAAGGGAGGGGCATGGGGTGGGGCAAGGGGAGGGGTGGAGTGGTAGCAAGGGTAGAGGGAGGGGGGGATGGGGGGTATGGGGGAAGGCGACAAGTGTGGGCAAGGCAAGTAAGGGGAGGGCAATGGTGGGGGGAGGGCGACAAGGGTGGGGGTGTTGGAGGGGTTAGGGCGAGGGCACGATGAAACCCTAAGTGTAATTAAAAGGGGTGTCAAAATGTGATGGCCCTATATAAAACGTTAAGAAAGACCCTAACTCTCATTATTCAATGGCAAGAGTGAAGGACACTGCTAGACCCACGAGACGCTGCCTCCACCCTTTCTCCTCTAGCTCCACCACTCCATGGCATCTGCACACATGAACCTATCCACATCCAGTGGTGCCTCCCTCAACTCTCGTGAGCCCTCCCCCAACTCTTGTGAGGTCTCCCAAGACTCATGAGCCCTCCCCCAACTCTCGTGAGTCCTCCCCCAAGTCCCATGAGCCCACTCCCTAGTCTCATGAGCCTTCTCCTCCTCCCAAGTCTTGTGAGCCCACTCGCCAGTCTCGTGAGCCCACTCCCAAGCCCCAAGAGCATGAGCCTTCCCCTCAGCTTGAGCCTTCCCCTCAGCCTCTCAGCCTGAGCCTTCCCCTCCCCATGAGAGCACTCCCCTGATCGAACACAAAGAGCGTCATGGTCATGGACAAGGACATGGCTCTGGAGAAGCGGCTACAGAGTGACCCAAGCTTGAAGCCCTAGATTCTCTTGCAGCCCACTCTTAGGACTTAGACCACCCCCTGCCCTTAAAGGCACTATCTTGTATCTAAGGCCCAAGGGCTGATCTTTTATTAAAAATATATATCCACATTCTCTACACTATTGCATTGTTGTGTAATCTCCATGTTTATGACTGAAGTAACTGATCATTTTAATGTAAGTTTTAAATTTTGTCAAATCTTGAAGGAATTTCACCATCATTGCCAGGACCCTAGAAAGCCTAAAACCCACCACGGCATGAATTTGGCCATTCTGGCAAGTCCAGAATGCCCAAATTCATGCTTTAGGATATCTAGGGTCCTGAGGATGTCCCACACTTTTCCCTTCTGCACGATGGTGAAATTCCTTCAGGATTTGATAAAAGTGAACTTTTGATACTCATAATTGGTGAAAATGATACTAAATTGACTATAAATGTATTTAATTAACACCATTAAAATGATGGAGAAAATACATCATCAACGACTTAAACAAAATACAATGGAATTCATGATGACGAGAAACGATAACTTAAAACAAATAATATAGACATGTAGTCATGTATCCATTGAAATATCCATTTAAATATATGTTTATATATACAAAAGATCTTACAGGCTATCTTTCTTCTTGGCTAGTTCAAGTACATTGAGAATAGGGGTCTTTGAATCCCCTAGTGGATTCCTAGATATAAATCTAGCCGCAATAGTACTAACATCCTCCTCTCCTGCTGCCAAAGACATAGTCGTTGCCGTCAATGACCTACCGTGAATGTTCGATCCAAAGGCATTGATAGCATCCAAGCGGTGTACCAAAATGACTTTGTCGGCATTCCGAGTAATGTTGGAGTATCCAATAGCACGCGATAATGCCTTGCACTTCAACATCTCCAAAGGACCTTGAGGAGAAAATTTTCTATGAAAGACCACGATATGCTTTGCGACTTTGCCAAGGTAATGGGCCAAAGAATGATCTCACCCGAATGCGCTGCGAACATTACCCTGTCGAGATGAGAATTCGTCAAGCTCAAACGCATCTGGCAACAATTCAACAAATATTAGAAGACTGACAAAACAAATTATACCGAAAGAGCATCAAAATAAAAAATATTATTTGAACTTGCCACTATAGTGTCATCAACTTCTATCCCTTCCTCATTTGCAATGTTGATGGAATCAGGTGCTATGTGATGTTCCATTTGGGAGGTGGACACTTTCTCTTGACCTGTGTTGGAGGTGAAAGCTTCTGCATGAAAGGGTTGTGCATCATATACACACATGTCTGCATCCCTCATTGAAACAAGCATCATCAAGAGAAACTCTTCCATTTTCTCGTCTTCAGAACCTAAAACCTAGGATCTTTGACACGTGTCAACATCGAACCCCGATAGGACTCCGAGTGCCTCATCCTCTTGTAGTCTAAAAACAACCTCTATGTCATGGAGGAATATGTACTCTTCTCCATCAATGATGAGCGGGGATAAGGACCATAATTTTGATTTTGGATGAGTGATCTCCGATGTAGAATCTTGCTCTACTGGGGGCTCTTGAAGTAGGCTCAATGCTTGAGTTGCTTTCATCTCCTCTATTGCATCATCAATTTGCCCTTTTCCACTAGTAGTTAAATCAGATGCCTATCCTGCAATGTAGTAGGGTCAGAATTGCATGGTCTGCCATACCCCCATCATAGATGAATGTTGTATCCGATGGCGTGTATGTTACCACCCTGTGCTAGTTTTTTGATCTGGAGTGTTTGTGCATACAAAATCTAGCTGTAGAGAATGCCATTTTCCATTGCCCAGGTCATGGACAAGTGTGCCTGCCTGCTATAGCTATCTTCGACGAGAAAGTAGATGCTGCAGCTCAATTTACCATTTGGGCAAAAGATCTTAAAGACAAGGAGCTCAAATTAAAGAAGGCCAAGACTGAGCCTGATTGTGAGTAAAAGGAGCCTGAAGGGAGGAACCAGCCCCCTTAAGGAAATGATCAAGAAGAGCTGAGCCTGCAACCAGGAAGCTCAAATCAAGGAAAGAGGAAGTGGCATGAAGGGAGGGGTCAGGCCCTTGCAGGAAGGAACCAGCCCTATTATGGAAAGGAGCAAGGAGGGCCGAGCTTGCAATCAGGGAGCTCAACAAGGAGTCCTTGAGATGTAATCTGACGTAAAGGATTCTTTGACATTGTAATCTATGTAATCTGTGTGTAATCTATTAAATTGTTAATCTTCTCCAGAGTTTACTTGGGTAATGTTTTATCGGCTATGTGACTAGATAGTGTCCTTTGATCCATGCCAACGCGGTGATAATAATCAGATGAAAGATTACGATTTGTCAAGTAATGTGAGACCAAAGCATGAGTGGAAGGGGTGCATCTTGAAGTTCAAGTTTGGGAAGAAAGGATGGCTTGCAAAAGTGCAACATGTTTACATATGGAAAAAGATATGCGGCTTTCTCCATCATCCAATCAATATAGGATACCATCACACTGTGAGCCTTTCTATCTATGTACCTTTTTCACCTGTAAATGTAATGAGTCCATTTGGAAATTTTGTGTGCTGAATAGCGTCGCTCAATGTCGAGCGATTGTCGAGAAGCAAATCGAATGGGATACATGAACCGATCCTCCCCTTGCTGGAGAAGAATACCTGCCAGAGTGTGCTCACCAAACCCAGGATTGATATAGAAGGTCTTTGACCAGTCTGGATTGCGTAGAATGGGATCTGATGCCAGAGCATTCTTGATTTGTGAAAAACCATGATCACAATCCTCATCCCAAGAAAAATCAACCCCATCTTTCAATAGCATAGTCATGGGCCGTGTCAAAGCAACATACTGATCAATGAAGCGGCGATAGTATCCTGCTAGATTAACAAATGAGCGTACTTGACGTGTGGTTGTAGGTGGGGAGAGTTGGAGGATGGCTTCTACCTTCTCGGGGTCAGGCTTGATGCCCTTGGATGAGACAACATGTCCCAATAACCTCCCTTGAGTGGCTCCAATGGTGCATTTCTCAGGGTTGAGACTGCCATTTGCATCATTGACCCTTTGGAAGGCCAATCTAACCTTCATGATGTGCTCCTTACGTGATGAGAATATACAGAAATCATCTAAAAACACCTCCAAGAAATCCCCCAAATAAGGAGCAAACACCATCTGCATAAATCTTTGAAAGGTAGTAGGAGCATTGGTGAGGCCAAATGGCATTACTTTGAATGCAAATGTCCCCCAGGGTGTGGCAAATGTGGTTTTAAGCACATCTTCCTCGGCAATTCTGATTTGATAAAACCCAGAGTAACCATCACAGAAAGTATACATCTCATGACCACTTACCTTCTCAAGAATGAGGTCTTGAAAGGGTAGGGGATGATGATCCCTCTTGGTGGCAGCATTGAGTTTCTTATAGTCGATGCAGACCTGCCACTTGTTGTTTTTCTTTGGAATGACTACCACTGGTGAAACCCATTCAGTATTGTGAACCGGAACAATAAACTCAGCCTCTACAAGCTTTTGCAACTCTGAGCGCAAAGCATCGGTCTGTAAGGGCCCTAATCTCCAATACTTCTGAGCCACAGGCTTGGCATCAGGCTTCAGCTCTATCTTGTCTCTATGGCAGTCACATGGTGAAGGTGGTGGTAGCTAGTTGCAAAGAGGTCAGGGAAATCTTTGAACATTTCAAGAAACTCATCTTTCTCACCTGGAGTGAGGTCTGGAGAAAGCATTGATTCGTCGAGCTGTTGAGGACTAGCTGTTACCTTTTCTACAGGTGGTAGGATCGGAGACACCCCCATCATGTAAACTTCCTCCTCTGAGAATTCCTCCCCCCCGTCTGATTCTTCCATGGACTCAGACACAGAGGATGAGAGAGTATCACTGTCATGCTCCTCTTCTTCTTCCGGTTCCATGGCACCAGGTTGCACCGGGATCTTCTCCTTGGAAGCACCAAAAGACATGTGTCCTGTCTTCCAATAGCTAACTGCATCACTTTTTCTCAACCATGGTCTCCCAAGTATGGCTGGGTAACTTCTACCTGTATCTTCAATGTCCACTACATAGAAATTGACAGTGGTGGTCAACCCATTGACAGTGATGGGCAAATCCTCAATGACTCCCATGGTGGAGAGTCGTCGACCATCTGCTACCTTGATTCGAGTGGAGGAACGCCTTGTACATTTCAAATTCAATTTCTTCATGATTCGGGGAACCATGATATTACATGCAGCTCCCCCATCAACACACACATTTTTGACACGGCAATTATCTATGATGACATCTACGGTGTGTGGGTGCCGATCGATTTCTTCAGAGATAGAAGATACCTCTCGTACCTTTCCCTTTTGCTTGCTCTTTCTTGTAGAGAGACCTTGCTGCAGCTCACGTCTCACCTTAGGGCTTAATGCTATTAGTTGAGGAAGTGTGATGCTCAAAGAACGATGAGCAAGGTCTTGAACAACCGAATAGTCCTCTTGCCCTGAGCCGATGGGAAAATCCGAGGGTGACCACTTACTCCTGCGAGATCTTTTAGTCTTCTCTGTTGGTGGGTCTGCCATCTCAGCATCTGAGGGCTCTAAGAAGGACACCTTCTTCCTGGGGTGGCCCGGTCCACGGTTTGGAGAGGGGTCCGAGGTAGCACGAGTTCTTTTCCCAAGATCAAGGATCTCCACATCAAAATCCTCAGTGCCCGACTCACTTAGAAGATTCACCCTTGGAATATTGGGGCATTCTGTGCGATAATGACCCTTCTGGTGGCACTCGTAGCATACAACATTAGCACGATCTCTTGGAGGGTGGTTGGCTTGATTTCTGATGCCCACCATCTCAAGCCGAAGATCATTTAGGGCCTTGGCTAGGTCATTGACTCCAGGTTCCGTTGCAGGTGTGAAGATTGTGGGAGAGAGGGAAGGAGTCTCACTTGCGGCTTTCTCACATGCACAATGGGGGAATACACACAAAGGTGGAGGCTGAAAATAGTTTTTCCTCTTCTTAGTTGTGAAAGCCAAAAGAACTCTAGTACAAAGAAATAGAAGAACCCTATATGTGGGTCTCAAACCAAACTCAACTAACTAAGGTGGCATACTAACTCAGCCACGAACTAGTGTAGATAAGGATAGCTATCATCCAGCTATTATTCGTGGGCGGTGTACCAACCGCATCTCCAGCTAACAAGTCGGTGACATAAGTACACAACGGACACCCTGGCATATCTCGAGTGGAGCTCGATATCTCAACACTCCCCCTCGAGCTCAATCCCAAATCCCACACACCAAGCAAGTCTCTGAACTTGCGCAGCTTCTCTGCGCCCAATGCTTTCGTGAATATGTGAGCTACCTGATCCTCTGTGCTGACATAAACTAGATCAATAAGACCTAGTAAAACCTTCTCCCGCACATAGTGATAATGCACCTCAATGTGCTTTGTTCTGGCATGAAAGACTGGGTTCTTTGCCAAATGTATACTACTCATGTTGTCACAATAAATGATAACTGCCCCATCTGTAGACTGATGCATATCATAGAGTAGCTTATGCAACCAAGCTACCTCACATGCAGCCATTGCTGCACCCCTGTACTCAGCCTCTGTGCTCGACAAGGCAACTGTAGGCTGTTTCTTGCTGCTCCAAGTGACTGCAGCACTCCCAAAAGAGAACACATATCCACTGGTAGATCGTCTATCTGAAATGCTACCAGCCCAATCAGCATCAGTGTATCCATGCAATTGTATTTGAACCCCAGCCTCATAAAATAGTCCATACTGCAATGTGGACTTCACATACCTGAGTATGCGTCTAGCCGCATCCAAATGCGGTTTCCTTGGAGCCTGCATAAATTGACTTACCAACCCAACAGCATAGCTCAAATCTGGCCTGGTAATAGTCATGTAAATCAAACTTCCTACTATGCGTCTGTACATAGTAGGGTCTTCCAGAAGCTCACCTGCATCTGTGCTCAGCTTCACATTCTGCTCCAAAGGAACTGAAATAGGCTTACAGCCTGTCATCCCATATTTGGACAGCATGTCCAATCCATATTGCCTCTGCAAGAGCTGTATCCCACTTGGTGATCTAATCACCTCAATGCCCAAGAAATAACGCAGCTCTCCCAAATCCTTCATCTCAAACTTCTGCCTCAATAGCATTTTCACATGAAGGATATCTTCATCACTATCACCTGTGATGATCAAATCATCAACATAAATGACCAGCAGCATAATCCCTTTCTCTGTTTTTCTCACATAGAGTGAGAAATCTGCCTTGGAAATCTGAAAGCCAATAGTGACAAGATACTGTCCTATTTTGTCAGACCATGCTCTAGGTGCTTGCTTCAAGCCATACAAGGCTTTCTTCAACCTGCAAACAAACTCAAGATGAGTAGCATGAACATAACCTGCTGGCTGCTCCATAAAGACCTCTTCTTGCAAATCACCATGCAAGAAGGCATTCTTTACATCCATCTGATGTAAAGACCATCCCTTTGATGCAGCCATAGCAATGGCTGCTCTTACGGTTGCCATCCTTGCAACCGGGCTAAAAGTTTCTTCATAATCAATGCCATATGTCTGTGCATACCCCTTGACAACTAATCTTGCCTTGTATCTATTCACAGAACCATCTGCATTGTGCTTGATCTTATAAACCCACTTACAACCAATTGCATTCTTGCCTTTAGGCAAAGGCACCAATTCCCATGTAGCATTAGCATCCAAGGCATCCATTTCTTCATCCATGGCTTTGTCCCATTTTTCATTTCCCATGGCTTGCTCAAAAGAAGTGGGTTCTGGTTCCTGTACCTTTTTGACCATATAGGCATAGTGAATGGCTGTAAATCCATCATATTTCAGCCTATCCACAGGATACCTAACCCTGGTAGACCTGTGCAAAATAGGATCACTTCCAGGTGCTCTCAAAACATCCCTGGTCTTCCTTACTCCAGGTGTAACAATAGAAGGAATACCCAACTCATCATCGATGCTCTGTTCTGAGCCACTGGATTCACCATCCACACAAGAGTGACCTGCATTCACATCATACATGGGCTGATCTACCTTCTCTTTTCCTTTTTGTGATACCTGTGTACCACTCTCTGCATTGCTTTGAGGGGATTCTCCTGATCTCAATCTGCCTGTCCATGGCGAAGTATGTGAACCACTGGTAGAGGACACTCCAGGTCCACTGATATTTTGTGATTGCTGCTGTGCATTCTGTGCAACATTACCATTTTGTGCATCTACATCAATCATCACATTTACTGGTTTATACCAGCTGCTCATCTCATCAAAAACAACATCTCTGCTCACTGTGAACTTATGTGTAGAAGGGTTATAGCATCTATACCCTTTCTGTTGAGAGAATAACCGATAAAGACGCACTTCTCAGCTTTTGGATCCAACTTAGACCTCAGCTCATCTGGCACATGGACATAGGCAATGCAACCAAAAATCTTCAAATGAGAAATATCTGGTTTCCTACCAGTATACATCTCCTCTGGCGTCATGCCATGTATTGCTGTAGTGGGAGTCCTGTTTATTATATAGACTGCTGTAGCAACTGCTTCAGCCCAATAATAATCTGGTAGATCTTTTTCATTTAGCATAGCCCGAGATACCTCTCCAATATGCCTGTTTTTTCTTTCTGCAATTCCATTTTACTGTGGGGTATGACTGCATGAATATTGCTGCTTTATACCATGCTCCTGCAAGAACCTTGCAAACTCATTTGAGAGGTACTCTCCCCCTCCATCTGACCTTAGGCATTTTATTTGCAGACCTGTTTCTTTTTTAACCATAGCTTTAAAAGCTTTGAAGTGCCCAAACACTTCACTTTTCTTTTTCATAAAATACACCCATAGTTTTCTGCTGAAGTCATCAATAAATGTGACAAAATAGTGACAGCCTCCAATAGATGCAGCTTTTGTAGTCCACACATCAGAGTGGATTAATTCCAATGGCTTTTTACTCTCTTGAACATGCCTAGGAAAAGGTTTCCTTGCCTGTTTCCCAAATTGACAGGCTTCACAAATCTTGTGCATTTCTGCAACCTTGAATTTTGGCAATCCTGCAACAATATTTTGGGCTTGCATTGATTTAAGTCGCTGTATATTAACATGACCAATGCGTTTGTGCCAGATATCAATATCTGCAACTACACCGGTCCCATGTGCAAACATTGCTGCACTCAATTCAGGCATTCTGCATCCAACGTAAACATCCTACCCTTTTTCTTTCCTTTTGCTATCAAGCGACCATTATTTTTCATATCCTCAACAAAGCATCCATGAGGATTAAATCTGACCTGCAAGCCCTGCTCAACCATCTGACCAACAGAAACCAGGTTCTTGGTGATGTTCGGGACATGAAATACATCAGACAAGTATTCCTTTTTCCCATCCTGCATAGACAAAGGAATTTTGCCAATCTGCACAATAGGATGTGCAGTATCATCACCAGTCTCCACAAATCCTGGCTTTTCCATTTTCCTTGCATCTTGCATCCATTCTGCATGACCCGTCATGTGGTTTGATGCACCTGAGTCAACATACCACGCATCATTTTGTTCTTCTGTCACAGAATTGGTCATATGCTGCACCATAAATAGATGCTCATTACTATCATCACCCTGCCTGCTAGAAGATGCATAATTGCCTTGCTGCAATTTTCCATTCATAATGTCATTCTGCTTTTTGTAGCAGTCCTTAGCCATATGACCCATTTTGCCACAATAGTAGCATTCAACATTGCTGTTTGCATTTTGGCTTCTCTGCCATCCACCATGGCCTCTTTGGCTCCCCTTGCCTGTAGAGTTACCACGTCCTCCTGCATAGGACTGGTTTTCTTGCGTTTGCTGCATATTCTGATTTCTACCACGGCCTGCAGATCGGCCTCCTCTACCTCTGCCTCTACCTCTGCCAGCATTTGAGTAGAAGACAGTTTCTTTTGAAGTTCCTGCTGAAGAAGATGCACCCCCATTTCTCTGCTCTTCAGAAATTAGAAGAGCAATCAGCTCCTCAAAATCAGGAAATTTTTCACGGATGGCAATGGATGTCCGGAACTGTGCATAATCCTTTCCTTAGACCATTCAAGGTCACAGAAACCAAATCATCATCATCCACTGGCGACCCAATGGAAGCAAGTGCATCTGCAATTTTCTTCACTTTCATTTTGTAGTCATTTATGCTCAAATTTTCTCTCTGCACATTGTGCAACTCCTGTTTGAGTTGCATTTTCCTAGCTTGCGTATTTGTACTGTACATTTTTGCCAAAGTATCCCATGCCTCCTTTGGCGTATTTGCATCCTGAATATGCACAATCATGGAGTCCGAAATGCTGATAGACAGCCAGTACATAACTTTCCTGGCTCTCTCATGCCATCCTTTGAATGCCTGCATTTCCTCTTGACTGGGAACATTAGGAAGAACAGGTTCTTCTTCATTTCCTGTAATGAATTCCCAATAGCCTTTTCCCATCAAGAAATTCGTCATTCTAAACTTCCATGCCTGGAAGTTGTTCTTGTTAAGCTTTTCAGTGACAATCTGTGAAAGAGAATCAGACGCCATTACAGAACACTGCACAATATTCTATCACTGCAAAAAAACACAGCTTTTGCCTCACACGGGCAGATCTGCAAAACTGACGAAAGTGGTATTTCACCACACAGTCACTTCCTAGTGACGATTTTGCATCAACAGGCAACAGGCATGAATCTGTAACTCCCAATATCTCTGCACACAGGCATACGATGCAATTTCTGCGGCACCTTTCCACTGACAAGCCGCGCAGTGGTCGCACAGCCAAAAACAGGGCCTTTTTCTGAGTGCCTGCGAAGGACTTCCGCCTTCAAAACGGGCCCTGAAACGGCCTCAAATCAGAAAAATAAAGTCACTTAGGGCTTTGCCCTGTCCCGCAGCATATACTGCGCTCTCGCCACACCACGAAGGGCGTCTCAATCTGAAACAGTGCACTCCTGCACTTCTGGCTGTGCTACCTGCAGAGATTTGCTCCCAAACTCGAAATAGGAAAGCAACACTAGTCCTCTTACCAGGACACCACGAACTTGGCTTGATTTCTTGAGCTCCTTACCACGAACAAGGCTCTGATACCATGTGAAGATTGTGGGAGAGAGGGAAGGAGTCTCACTTGCAGCTTTCTCACATGCACAATGGGGGAATACACACAAAGGTGGAGGCTGAAAACAGTTTTTCCTCTTCTTAGTTGTGAAAGCCAAAAGAACTCTAGTACAAAGAAATAGAAGAACCCTATATGTGGGTCTCAAACCAAACTCAACTAACTAAGGTGGCATACTAACTGAGCCACGAACTAGTGTAGATAAGGATAGCTGTCATCCAGCTATTATTTGTGGGCGGTGTACCAACCGCATCTCCAGCTAACAAGTCGGTGACATAAGTACACAATGGTCACCCTGGCATATCTCGAGTGGAGCTCGATATCTCAACAGTAGGGGGGGCCTCTCGAGTGGAGCTCGATACTCAGGTATGTGAAGTCCACATTGCAGTATGGACTATTTTATGAGGCTGGGGTTCGGATACAGTTGCATGGATACACTGATGCTGATTGGGCTGGTAGTATTTCTGATAGACGATCTACCAGTGGATATGTGTTCTCATTTGGGAGTGCTGCAGTCACTTGGAGCAGCAAGAAACAACCTACAGTTCTTGTCGAGTACAGAGGCTGAGTACAGGGGTGCAGCAATGGCTACATGTGAGGTAGCTTGGTTGCATAAGCTACTCTATGATATGCATCAGTCTACAGATGGGCCGGTTATCATTTATTGTGACAACATGAGTAGTATACATTTGGCAAAGAACCCAGTCTTTCATGTCAGAACAAAGCACATTGAGGTGCATTATCACTATGTGCGGGAGAAGGTTTTACTAGGTCTTATTGATCTAGTTTATGTCAGCATAGAGGATCAGGTAGCTGACATATTCACAAAAACATTGGGCGCAGAGAAGCTGCACAAGTTCAGAGACCTGCTTGGTGTGTATGATTTGGGATTGAGCTCGAGGGGGAGTGTTGAGATATCGAGCTCCACTCGAGATATGCCAGGGTGACCGTTGTGTACTTATGTCACCGACTTGTTAGCTGGAGATGCGGTTGGTACACCACCCACGAATAATAGCTAGATGACAGCTATCCTTATCTACACTAGTTCGTGGCTCAGTTAGTATGCCACCTTAGTTAGTTGAGTTTGGTTTGAGACCCACATATAGGGTTCTTCTATTTCTTTGTACTTGAGTTCTTTTGGCTTTCACAACTAAGAAGAGAAAAACTGTTTTCAGCCTCCACCTTTGTGTGTATTCCCCCATTGTGCATGTGAGAAAGCCGCAAGTGAGACTCCTTCCCTCTCTCCCACAATCTTCACAAGGGTGTGACTGGTGTAGTGTGAAATATTACACGAGAAGAATCTTCAGCATAGAATAGCACATAGACAATCTTAAAAGGACCAACACTCATGATATCACATTGATCATTACACGCGAGAGTTAGAGGTGCGATGTTGCATGAGGTTGTTCATCAAGGCAAACAAGAATGCCATGACAAATGTCAGCAGTTGGAGAGCTTGCACATCACCTTCAGCTTCTTCCAGTTCTTGTAGTCGCCATGCTATTTCTTCAAGGGGTGTGCGGTCTGGCATCCTTCTTTTGAGCAATGTCCTTGAGAACCCTCTTGATGATCTTCCAAAGTCGGTGAACTCGTATCAAGTATGCCCAACACTTAGTTTCATGATGACCACAACCTTTTCATTCCTTACAAACGATCACCCTCCTTCGTGGCTTGTGGCTTTGTTGGGGTGGCGCTTCCACTCGCGTCATGCGTGATTGAAATACAAGCTTCACGTGCCAAGAAATCAGCAACAAGATTTCGAGCTCGAGGGATATGCTGAATTTTTACCTCTTCAAATTGGTTGCAAAGTTCCAAGGCTTGTTGATGTCATGGAACCAAGCCTTTGCTCTGCACCTCCCACCTTCCACTAACTTGTTCACACACTAGTTGAGAATCTCCTTGCATCTCCAATTGCTTGGCATGATGTTCTTGTGCCTTTTGTAGCCCAAAAATCAGCGCCGAGTACTCAGCTTGATTGCAAGTACTTGCGGGCGAAGACTTGCTGTAACAAAACTCCTCACCACCCGGTGAAGTGAGCTTCACACCCATGCCAGCCGCCTTGGTCGAAGGTTTGTAAGCTCCATCAAATTGAAGAATCCAAGATGTCATCACACCAAGACTAGAATTCGGACATCCCAAGTTTCTCGGTAGTCCAAGATAGGTAGGAGGAGAGGGTGGGGAGAATTCAACACTTGAGCCAAACGTTTAGCACCAAATAAACTTGCAATTCTTTGTTGATAGTTTATCTTAAGCCCAAAAAGAATTACAATTTGAAGCTCGAAATGAGGCACAAAAGGCTGATTAGGTACAAATGGATTCCTTGGTCGAAACATTACCAACCATAGCCAAGGCCTAGAAACCTTTGTAATGAGATTGTGAATAAACCATTCAGGACAAGCTTTTCCACAGGAATCAACAAGCAGATGCGCCAAATCTCCCCCCAAGCTTGGGGAGCATCCCACCCTTCAAAGAAGGAAACCGTTTTGATTACCTCTGAAGCAGCAAGTAGTTCGATCACCGCACAATGAGTAGAAGTAAAGTCAAAATCCTCCCAGTGTATCAGTAGTTCGTCACCATGAATCATCCACGGTGTGTCATTCCACCCGTCATCACCATCAATAATGCACTGGACAATTAGCCGTTGAAGGTCGACATGAAGATCAAGGAAGACATCTCGTGCATTAGTAGCCGTAAGGTGCGGAGGAACAGGCACCAATTCCTTAAACGCGTCGAGAAGTGACATAAATGTCCACCCTTCTCGTGAGGCGTGCATTCGTGAAATGAGCTTGGAGAAGTTCTGAATTGGCAATCTAGCAAGAGATGTGGATAGAGCACATAAAATGAAATATTTTTGCTTTTTACAGCAAGAGCAAACTCCTTATGGTTAGAGAGTTACAGCTCCCGCAATTTCAATATATGAACAAAAATCATTACATTTTTACCACTTCCAACTTGTTGGCCCAATGGTAAGACTTTCTTTTGTGAAGGGGGAGGTCTTGGGTTCCAATCCTACTCTTTAATAAAAAGAGAGGAGAGGAGAGGAGAAGGAGAAGAGAAGGAGAAGAAGAAGAAGAAGAGAAGAGATAGGGGGGTGCGGGATCTGCTATTACTCTTTTGCAGGGGCTCAGAAAACTGTCCGCGACCAGACCAGTCCAGAAAACTGTCCGCAACCAGAAGTCGCAGCAGTCCAGAGAACTATCGCATGGGTGAGCACAGAAAACCGTCTGCAACCAGAAGTCGCAACAGCAGTCCAGAGATCTGTCGCGCAGGAGACGCACGAATCGAATGCACGCACAGTAGCTTACAAAGAGCACGGATGGTATAGTTTTTTTGATGTAACCCGTACGAATAGAAGATTCGCCACCAGCCGTGGAGATTCGGATCCCAGCAGCCACACCAAAACTTTTAGCTGGAAAACTTATTGAGACCAGAGGCTAAAGGCTAAATATGGCGACGCTCAAAGGCCATAGAGAAAAGGAGATCATGAGGGCAAAGGGATGCCATAGGGGTGAAAAAGGAATGAGAAGTGGAGGGAAGGAAAAGGGAGACTATGACACAAGGGGAAAGGGAGAGGGGGAAGAGAAGCATATACATGATAGGAGGAGGAATGTTGAGATGTAGACATCAATGGAAGAGAACCATACTTTATTTGAAAGAAGGGATGAGAGGGAAATATCAAAATACTAGCTAGGTGGCTTTACAAGAATGAGCGTGTCTCATCAAGGAATAGCCCCTTCCTTTTATAGCCAAAAGAGGGGGTCTCTCCACATTAATGTATCCTCCCATATGCATGGTGTGTGTGGAAAAGTCTCCCATGTGGGCTAGGTGGGTACGCACTCTCAATTGGGTGCGACAACCCTTTGCCTCAATTTTCCACATAAATCAAGCCCCATATCTCAAGTCTATGATACTCCCTTGGTCTCTTTCCAATTTTATAATATGTTCAAACCTCTAGGAGGACAAGTGGAGGGTTGGCACAAGGAATCTTGCCATCTCATCCTACTTTCCCCATTATTTAACTAGCTCTCTTGGTCCTTCTATACCTCCCCCACATGGGCCTATCTCATATGGAGGGTATAACTCAATATAATATCTATCTCCACCTATTTTATATTGATTCTCCCATGGACTTTGAGCCATATCTCCTTAAATGCAGCCTAGGTGGAATCAATGCAAGCCCAAAATATTGTTGCAGGATTGCCTAAATTCAAGGTTGCAGAAATGCACAAGGTTTGTGAAGCCTGTCAATTTGGGAAACAGGCAAGGAAACCTTTTCCTAGGCATGTTCAAGAGAGTAAAAAACCATTGGAATTAATCCACTTTGATGTGTGGACTACAAAAGTTGCATCTATTGGAGGCTGCCACTATTTTGTCACATTTATTGATGACTTCAGCAGAAAACTGTGGGTGTATTTTATGAAAAAGAAAAGTGAAGTGTTTGGACACTTCAAAGCTTTCAAAGCTATGGTTGAAAAAGAAACAGGCCTGCAAATAAAGTGCCTAAGGTCAGACGGAGGGGGAGAGTACCTCTCAAATGAGTTTGCAAGGTTCTTGCAGGAGCATGGTATAAAACAGCAATATTCATGCAGTCATACCCCACAGCAAAATGGAATTGCAGAAAGAAAAAACAGGCATATTGGAGAGGTATCTCGGGCTATGCTAAATGAAAAAGATCTACCAGATTATTATTGGGCTGAAGCAGTTGCTATAGCAGTCTATATAATGAACAGGACTCCCACTGCAGCAATACATGGCATGACGCCAGAGGAGATGTATACTGAGAGTGCTCTCAACGGAAGCAAGAACGGAAGAGGGAGAGAGAGCGAGAGAGAGAGATAGAGAGCCACACAAGTTTTGGTGGGTGCAGAACCACCCTAATCTTCTTTTTCATTCATTTATATATGTGTTTGAGTATTGTACATAACTGGGGTTAAGGCACAGTGACCTTTAACCCCACAACCTCCCACTTAAAGGACAATGTGCCTTTAAGGGAGAACAACCAATGAGCATACTATCCAATGCCCATCAATACACGACAATACTCAAACCGCTGACTAGGTAGACTCTTCGTCAGCATATCTGCAGGGTTATCATCTGTATGAACCTTGACAAGCTCTATGTGCTTGTCCTCAAGTACCTCCCTGATGAAATGGTACCTGACCTCAATGTGTTTGGTCTTTGCATGAAAGACCGGATTCCGTGCTAGTTGAATAGCACTCATGGAATCACTATGCAATGTCGGTACACCTGTATGAATCCCCAAATCTCCCACTAGCCGATCAAGCCATATAGCCTCCTTGAAACCCTCTGTGGCTGCAACATACTCAGCCTCTGTGGTAGACAAAGCCACGCACTTCTGTGCACGAGACATCCACGACACTGCACCACCTGCAAAGGTGAACACATAACCAGAAGTGGATCTCCTACTATCCACATGCCCTGCATAGTCTGAATCTGTGTACCCAAGTACACGCATGTCTCCTTTACCAAAGCAAATGCACATCTCCTTGGTACCCTTCATGTACCTCATGATGCACTTAACTGCCTCCCAATGCCTCTTTCCTGGATTAGCCATATACCGGCTAACAACTCCCACTGCAAATGCAATGTCTGGTCTAGTAGCCATCATAGCATACATAAGACTCCCAACTGCTGATGCATAAGGAACCTTGGCCATCATGGCCCTCTCCTCATCTGATTTGGGACTATCTGTATGACTCAGTTTCACATATGGAGGCAATGGAGTACTCACTGCCTTCCCCCCCTCCATATTGAAACGCTGTAATACTTTTGTAACATACTCTTTTTGTGAAAGCCAAAGGAGTTTCCTACTCCGATCACGCGTGATGCGCATACCAAGAATATGACCTGCAAATCCCAAATCCTTCATATCAAAGGCCTCATGCAACTTGGCCTTTAATGCATCTAGCTCATAAGTATTCTTGCTAGCCAATAGCATATCATCCACATATAGTGCCAGGATTATCAGGCTACTATCCTTAGCCCTTTTAGTGTAGAGGCAATGATCAATTTCACTCCTTCTAAAACCCTGGGACCGAATGAAAGCATCAAACTTCTGATACCATTCTCTAGGTGCTTGCTTAAGACCATAGAGACTCTTTTTCAGCTTGCAAACTAAATGCTCTTTGCCCTTTTCTTCAAAGCCTTCCGGCTGCACCATGTAAATGTCCTCATGCAAATCCCCATGCAAGAAAGCTGTCTTGACATCCATTTGCATAAGCTCCATATCCTCTACTGCCACTAGTCCAAGCATGCATCTAAGTGTGGTCATCTTAACAACCGGAGAGAATATCTCATCAAAGTCCACACCCTTCTCTTGCTTGAACCCTTTAGCAACCAAACGGGCCTTGTATCTAGGCACATCATCACCTGTGACCTTCATTTTGTAGACCCATTTACATGGCAATGCTTTCTTTCCATGTGGCAAAGAAACCAAGTCCCAAGTCTTATTCTTCATAAGTGAACTCATCTCTGATTACATAGCATACTCCCACTTGCGTTGATCCTCACGCATCATAGCCTCTCTATAGCAAGAAGGCTCCCCGCAATCAGTAAGCATCACATAGTCTACCCCTGGAACAAACCTATCAGGCGGTCTAGACACTCTAGATCATCTACCCTTGATTGTATACCTGTGGGAGTACTTGGTGGTACCATTTCTTGCACATTTGGTGCATGGACAGCTTGCTGTCTATCAACATATGCAGGTGGATTCACATCCTGGAAAGTGATTCTCCTCATTTCCACATCCCTCATGGGTGCCTTATGCATCTTCTTCTCATTGAAGACCACATCATGGCTGCGTATGATCTTCTTTGCTTCTGGATCCTAGAGACGATAGCCCATCTCTCCACTTTCACCATAACCTAGAAAGATGCATTTCCTAGACTTAGGATCTAGCTTCTTTCGAAGCTCTTTTGGCACATGTGCATATGCCTCACACCCAAAGATACGCAAATGAGAGTAAGAGGGCTTCTTGCCACTCCATGCTTCTTCAGGAATACCACCATCCAAACTCTTACTAGGTGATCTATTGATCACATGCACTGCAGTCTTCATTGCCTCAGCCCAAAAACCACCAGAAAGACTTGCATTGGAAAGCATGCATTGCAACCTTTCTTGAATGGTACGATTCATCTTTTCTGCAACTGGATTTTGCTCTGGAGTACGAGGGGATGTGAGCTCCCTCTTAATCCCACATGTATCACAGAAATGCTGAAAGTCATGAGAGAGATACTCTCCACCATTGTCAGTCCGTAGGCATTTAATCGTTCTACCTCACTGATTCTCAACCAAGGCCAGCCATTTCTGAAATACCTGGAATACATCACTCTTCCAAGCTATAGCATAAGCCCACACTTTCCTAGTTGCATCATCAATGAATGTCACATAGTATTCAGCCCCGCCTAATGACCGTGTAGGCATGGGACCACATATGTCTGAATGCACCAAATCAAGCATTTCAAACTCTTTCTTTCCCCTTCTTTTATGGGCTGATTTAGTCTGCTTCCCATAGAGACAGTGCTCACAAAATTCAAAATCAGAGAAACTCAAATGCGGTACATAACCCAAACGGCATAAGAGTTTCATTCCATTCTAGCTCATGTGCCCCAACCTGCAATGCCACAAAGAAGTGCTTGGCTGCTCGGTTATTGCAACAACATGATCAAATACCCCTGATACATGTAAGGGATACAAAGTCCCACACTTGGCACCCCTGGCCAAAAGCATAGAGCCCTTCTGAATTTTCCAACTCTGAAAGCCAAAAGTGGTGTGAAAACCAGCATCATCTAGCTGACCCATGGAAATAAGACTCTTGGTCAGCTTAGGCACATGTCTCACATGTTTCAAAACAAATGCAGACCCATTTGCAAAAGAAAACTTTATGTCACCTGCTCCCACTATGTCACATGCATAGTCATTTCCAAGATGCACATAACCTGTCTTTCCACTGTCATAAGTGGAGAACCATTCCCTATGGGGAGTAACGTGGAATGAAGCACCAGAATCCAAAATCCAATCCTGGGAATATGCATCATCTGAAGTGGCAAGCAACTCTATAGATAGAGAAAGGGTATAGATGCTATAACCCTTCTACACGTAAGTTCACAGTGAGCAGAGATGTTGTTTTTGATGAGATGAGCAGCTGGTATAAACCAATAAATGTGATGATTGATGTAGATGCACAAAATGGTAATGCTGCACAGAATGCACAGCAGCAATCACAAAATATCAGTGGACCTGGAGTGTCCTCTACTAGTGGTTCACATACTTCGCCATGGACAGGCAGATTGAGATCAGGAGAATCCCCTCAAAGCAATGCAGAGAGTGGTACGCAGGTATCACGAAAAGGAAAAGAGAAGGTAGATCAGCCCATGTTTGATGTGAATGCAGGTCACTCTTGTGTGGATGGTGAATCCAGTGGCTCAGAACAGAGCATTGATGATGAGTTGGGTATTCCTTCTGTTGTTACACCTGGAGTAAGGAAGACCAGGGATGTTTTGAGAGCACCTGGAAGTGAGCCTATTTTGCGCAGGTCTACCAGGGTTAGGTATCCTGTGGATAGGCCGAAATATGATGGATTTACAGCCATTCACTATGCCTATATGGTCAAAGTGATACAGGAACCAGAACCCACTTCTTTTGAGCAAGCCATGGGAAATGAAAAATGGGAGAAAGCCATGGATGAAGAAATGGATGCCTTGGATGCTAATGCTACATGGGAATTGGTGCCTTTGCCTAAAGGCAAGAATGCAATTGGCTGTAAGTGGGTTTATAAGATCAAGCACAATGTAGATGGTTCTGTGAATAGATACAAGGCAAGATTAGTTGTCAAGGGGTATGCACAGACATATGGCATTGATTATGAAGAAACTTTCAGCCCGGTTGCAAGGATGGCAACCGTAAGAGTAGCCATTGCTATGGCTGCATCAAAGGGATGGTCTTTACATCAGATGGATGTAAAGAATGCCTTCTTGCATGGTGATTTGCAAGAAGAGGTCTTTATGGAGCAGCCAGCAGGTTATGTTCATGCTACTCATCCTGAGTTTGTTTGCAGGTTGAAGAAAGCCTTGTATGGCTTGAAGCAAGCACCTAGAGCATGGTCTGACAAGACAGGACAGTATCTTGTCACTATTGGCTTTCAGATTTCCAAGGCAAATTTCTCACTCTATGTGAGAAAAACAGAGAAAGGGATTATGCTGCTGGTCATTTATGTTGATGATTTGATCATCACAGGTGATAGTGATGAAGATATCCTTCATGTGAAAATGCTATTGAGGTAGAAGTTTGAGATGAAGGATTTGGGAGAGCTGCGTTATTTCTTGGGCATTGAGGTGATTAGATCACCAAGTGGGATACAGCTCTTGCAGAGGCAGTATGGATTGGACATGCTGTCCAAATATGGGATGACAGGCTGTAAGCCTATTTCAGTTCCTTTGGAGCAGAATGTGAAGCTGAGCACAGATGCAGGTGAGCTTCTGGAAGACCCTACTATGTACAGACGCATAGTAGGAAGTTTGATTTACATGACTATTACCAAGCCAGATTTGAGCTATGCTATTGGGTTGGTAAGTCAGTTTATGCAGGCTCCAAGGAAACCACATTTGGATGCGGCTAGACGCATACTCAGGTATGTGAAGTCCACATTGCAGTATGGACTATTTTATGAGGCTGGGGTTCCGATACAGTTGCATGGATACACTGATGCTGATTGGGCTGGTAGCATTTCAGCTAGACGATCTACCAGTGGATATGTGTTCTCTTTTGGGAGTGCTGCAGTCACTTGGAGCAGCAAGAAACAGCCTACAGCTGCCTTGTCGAGCACAGAGGCTGAGTACAGGGGTGCAACAATGGCTGCATGTGAGGTAGCTTGGTTACATAAGCTACTCTATGATATGCATCAGTCTACAGATGGGGCGGTTGTCATTTATTGTGACAACATGAGTAGTATACATTTGGCAAAGAACCCAGTCTTTCATGCCAGAACAAAGCACATTGAGGTGCATTATCACTATGTGCGGGAGAAGGATTTACTAGGTCTTATTGATCTAGTTTATGTCAGCACAGAGGATCAGGTAGCTGACATATTCACGAAAGCATTGGGTGCAGAGAAGCTGGGCAAGTTCAGAGACCTGCTTGGTGTGCAGGATTTGGGATTGAGCTCGAGGGGGAGTGTTGAGATATCGAGCTCCACTCGAGATATGCCAGGGTGACCGTTGTGTACTTATGTCACCGACTTGTTAGCTGGAGATGCGGTTGGTACACCGCCCATGAATAATAGCTGGATGACAGCTATCCTTATCTACACTAGTTCGTGGCTCAGTTAGTATGCCACCTTAGTTAGTTGAGTTTGGTTTGAGACCCACATATAGGGTTCTTCTATTTCTTTGTACTAGAGTTCTTTTGGCTTACACAACTAAGGAGAGGAAAACTATTTTTCAGCCTCCACCTTTGTGTGTATTCCCCCATTGTGCATGTGAGAAAGCCGCAAGTGAGACTCCTTCCCTCTCTCCCACAATCTTCACACATGTCTCTTTAGGAATACCACCATCCAAACTCTTACTAGGTGATCTATTGATCACATGCACTGCAGTCTTCATTGCCTCAGCCCAAAAACCACTAGAAAGACTTGCATTGGAAAGCATGCATTGCAACCTTTCTTGAATGGTACGGCTCATCTTTTCTGCAACTGGATTTTTCTCTGGAGTACGAGCGGATGTGAGCTCCCTCCTAATCCCACATGTATCACAGAAATGCTGAAAGCCATGAGAGAGATACTCTCTACTATTGTGAGTCCGTAGGCATTTAAGCATTCTACCTGACTGATTCTCAACCAAGGCCAGCCATTTTTGAAATACCTGGAACACATCACTCTTCTGAGCTATAGCATAAGCCCACACTTTCCTAGTTGCATCATCAATGAATGTCACATAGTATTCAGCCCCGCCTAATGACCGTGTAGGCATGGGACCACATACATCTGAATGCACCAAATCAAGCTTTTCAAACTCTTTCTTTCCCCTTCTTTTATGGGTTGATTTAGTTTGCTTCCCATAGAGACAGTGCACACAAAATTCAAAATCAGAGAAACTCAAATGCGATACATCACCCAAACGGCATAAGAGTTTCATTCCATTTTGGCTCATGTGCCCCAACGTGCAATGCCATAAAGAAGTGCTTGGCTGCTCGGTTATTGCAACAACATGATCAAATACCCCTGATACATGTAAGGGATATAAAGTCCCACACTTGGCACCCCTGGCCAAAAGCATAGAGCCCTTCTGAATTTTCCAACTCTGAAAGCCAAAAATGGTGTGAAAACTAGCATCATCTAGCTGACCCATTGAAATAAGACTCTTGGTCAGCTTAGGCACATGTCTCACATGTTTCAAAACAAATGCAGACCCATTTGCAAAAGAAAGCTTTATGTCACCTGCTCCCACTATGTCACATGCATAGTCATTTCCAAGATGCACACACCCTGTCTTTCCACTGTCATAAGTGGAGAACCATTCCTTATGGGGAGTAACATGGAATGAAGCACCAGAATCCAAAATCCTGGGAATATGCATCATCTGAAGTGGTAAGCAACTCTGCAGATAAACTAGACATGAAGAGAACGTCATTATCACTATCATGTGTGTGAAGATTGTGGGAGAGAGGGAAGGAGTCTCACTTGCGGCTTTCTCACATGCACAATGGGGGAATACACACAAAGGTGGAGGCTGAAAACAGTTTTCCTCTTCTTAGTTGTGAAAGCCAAAAGAACTCAAGTACAAAGAAATAGAAGAACCCTATATGTGGGTCTCAAACCAAACTCAACTAACTAAGGTGGCATACTAACTGAGCCACGAACTAGTGTAGATAAGGATAGCTGTCATCCAGCTATTATTCGTGGGTGGTGTACCAACCACATCTCCAGCTAACAAGTCGGTGACATAAGTACACAACGGTCACCCTGGCATATCTCGAGTGGAGCTCAATATCTCAACACTCCCCCTCGAGCTCAATCCCAAATCCTGCACACCAAGCAAGTCTCTGAACTTGCGCAGCTTCTCTACGCCCAATGCTTTCGTGAATATGTCAGCTACCTGATCCTCTGTGCTGACATAAACTAGATCAATAAGACCTAGTAAAACCTTCTCCCGCACATAGTGATAATGCACCTCAATGTGCTTTGTTTTGGCATGAAAGACTGGGTTCTTTGCCAAATGTATACTACTCATGTTGTCATTAAAAATGACAACCGGCCCATCCGTAGACTGATGCATATCATAGAGTAGCTTATGCAACCAAGCTACCTCACATGCAGCCATTGCTGCACCCCTGTACTCAGCCTCTGTGCTCGACAAGGCAACTGTAGGCTGTTTCTTGCTGCTCCAAGTGACTGCAGCACTCCCAAAAGAGAACATATATCCACTAGTAGATCGTCTATCAGAAATACTACCAGCCCAATCAGCATCAGTGTATCCATGCAACTGTATTTGAACCCCAGCCTCATAAAATAGTCCATACTGCAATGTGGACTTCACATACCTGAGTATGCGTCTAGCCGCATCCAAATGTGGTTTCCTTGGAGCCTGCATAAACTGACTTACCAACCCAACAGCATAGCTCAAATCTGGCCTGGTAATAGTCATGTAAATCAAACTTCCTACTATGCGTCTGTACATAGTAGGGTCTTCCAGAAGCTCACCTGCATCTGTGCTCAGCTTCACATTCTGCTCCAAAGGAACTGAAATAGGCTTACAGCCTGTCATCCCATATTTGGACAGCATGTCCAATCCATATTGCCTCTGCAAGAGCTATATCCCACTTGGTGATCTAATCACCTCAATGCCCAAGAAATAACGCAGCTCTCCCAAATCCTTCATCTCAAATTTCTGCCTCAATAGCATTTTCACATGAAGGATATCTTCATCACTATCACCTGTGATGATCAAATCATCAACATAAATGACCAGCAGCATAATCCCTTTCTAGCAATGGCTGCTCTTACGGTTGCCATCCTTGCAACCGAGCTGAAAGTTTCTTCATAATCAATGCCATATGTCTGTGCATACCCCTTGACGACTAATCTTGCCTTGTATCTATTCACAGAACCATCTGCATTGTGCTTGATCTTATAAACCCACTTACAGCCAATTGCATTCTTGCCTTTAGGCAAAGGCACCAATTCCCATGTAGCATTAGCATCCAAGGCATCCATTTCTTCATCCATGGCTTTCTCCCATTTTTCATTTCCCATGGCTTGCTCAAAAGAAGTGGGTTCTGGTTCTTGTATCACTTTGACCATATAGGCATAGTGAATGGCTGTAAATCCATCATATTTCAGCCTATCCACAAGATACCTAACCCTGGTAGACCTGCGCAAAATAGGCTCACTTCCAGGTGCTCTCAAAAAATCCCTGGTCTTCCTTACTCCAGGTGTAACAACAGAAGGAATACCCAACTCATCATCGATGCTCTGTTCTGAGCCACTGGATTCACCATCCACACAAGAGTGACCCGCATTCACATCAAACATTGGCTGATATACCTTCTCTTTTCCTTTTCGTGATACCTGCATACCACTCTTTGCATTGCTTTGAGGGGATTCTCCTGATCTCAATTTGCCTGTCCATGGCGAAGTATGTGAACCACTGGTAGAGGACACTCCAGGTCCACTGATATTTTGTGATTGCTGCTATGCATTCTGTGCAGCATTACCATTTTGTGCATCTACATCAATCATCACATTTACTGGTTTATACCAGCTGCTCATCTCATAAAAAACAACATCTCTGCTCACTGTGAACTTACGTGTAGAAGGGTTATAGCATCTATACCCTTTCTGCTGCAGAGAATAACCAATAAAGATGCACTTCTCAGCTTTTGGATCCAACTTGGACCTCAACTCATCTGGCACATGGACATAGGCAATGCAGCCAAAAATCTTCAAATGAGAAATATCTGGTTTCCTACCAGTATACATCTCCTCTGGCGTCATGCCATGTATTGCTGCAGTGGGAGTCCTGTTCATTATATAGCTTTGAAAGCTTTGAAGTGCCCAAACACTTCACTTTTCTTTTTCATAAAATACACCCATAGTTTTCTGCTGAAGTCATCAATAAATGTGACAAAATAGTGATAGCCTCCAATAGATGCAGCTTTTGTAGTCCACACATCAGAGTGGATTAATTCCAATGGTTTTTTACTCTCTTGAACATGCCTAGGAAAAGGTTTCCTTGCCTGTTTCCCAAATTGACAACAGAAACCAGGTTCTTGGTGATGTTCGGGACATGAAATACATCAGACAAGTATTTCTTTTTCCCATCCTGCATAGACAAAGGAATTTTGCCAATCTACACAATAGGATGTGTAGTATCATCACCAGTCTCCACAAATCCTGGTTTTTCCATTTTCCTTGCATCTTGCATCCATTCAGCGTGACCTGTCATGTGGTTTGATGCACCCGAGTCAACATACCACACATCATTGCTTTCTTCTGCACTTGTTACAGAATTTGTCATATGCTGCACCATAAATAGATGCTCATTTCTGTCATCACCCTGCCTGCTAGAAGATGCATAATTGCCTTGCTGCAATTTTCCATTCATAATGTCATTCTGCTTTTTGTAGCAGTCCTTAGCCATATGACCCATTTTGCCACAATAGTAGCATTCAACATTGCTGTTTGCATTTTGGCTTCTCTGCCATCCACCACGGCCTCTTTGGCTCCCCCTGCCTCTAGAGTTACCACGTCCTCCTGCATAGGACTGGTTTTCTTGCATTTGCTGCATATTCTGATTTCTACCACGGCCTGCAGATCGGCCTCCTCTACCTCTGCCTCTACCTCTACCAGCATTTGAGTAGAAGATAGTTTCTTTTGAAGTTCATGCTGAAGAAGATGCACCACCATTTCTATGCTCTTCAGAAATTAGAAGAGCAATCATCTCCTCAAAATCAGGAAATTTTTCACGGATGGCAATGGATGTCCGAAACTGTGCATAATCCTTTCCTAGACCATTCAAGGTCACAGAAACCAAATCATCATCATCCACTGGCGACCCAATGGAAGCAAGTGCATCTGCAATTTTCTTCACTTTCATGTGGTAGTCATTTATGCTCAAATTTTCTCTTTGCACATTGTGCAACTCCTGTTTGAGTTGCATTTTCCTGGCTTGCGTATTTGTGCTGTACATTTTTGCCAAAGTATCCCATGCCTCCTTTGGCATATTTGCATCCTGAATATGCACAATCATGGAGTCCGAAATGCTGATAGACAGCCAGTACATAACTTTCTTGGCTCTCTCATGCCATCCTTTGAATGCATGCATTTCCTGTTGACTGGGAACATTAGGAAGAACAGGTTCTTCTTCATTTCCTGTAATGAATTCCCAATAGCCTTTTCCCATCAAGAAATTCGTCATTCTAAACTTCCATACCTGGAAGTTGTTCTTGTCAAGCTTTTCAGTGACAATCTGTGAAAGAGAATCAGATGACATTACAGAACACTGCAAAATATTCTGTCACTGCAAAAAAAAAAAACACAGCTTTTGCCTCACACGGGCAGATCTGCAAAACTGACAAAAGTGGTATTTCACCACACAGTCACTTCCTAGTGACGATTTTGAATCAACAGGCAACAGGCATGAAGCTGCAACTCCCAATATCTCTGCACACAGGCATACGATGCAATTTCTGCGGCACCTTTTCACCGACTAGCCGCGCAGGCAGTGGTCGCACAGTGGTCGCACAGCAGTGGTCGCACAGCAAAAAACAGGGCCTTTTTCTGAGTGCCTGCGAAGAACTTCCGCCTTCAAAACGGGCCCCGAAACGGCCTCAAATTAGAAAAATAAACTCACTAAGGGCTTTGCCCTTGCCGCAGCATATACTGCGCTCTCGCCACACCGCGAAGGGCGTCTCAATTTGAAACAGTGCACTCTTGCACTTCTAGCTGTGCTACCTGCAGAGATTTGCTCCCAAACCCGAAATAGGAAAGCAACACTGGTCCTCTTACCAGGACACCACGAACTTGGCTTGCTTTCTTGAGCTCCTTACCACGAACAAGGCTCTGATACCATGTGAAGATTGTGGGAGAGAGGGAAGGAGTCTCACTTGCGGCTTTCTCACATGCACAATGGGGGAATACACACAAAGGTGGAGGCTGAAAACAGTTTTCCTCTTCTTAGTTGTGAAAGCCAAAAGAACTCAAGTACAAAGAAATAGAAGAACCCTATATGTGGGTCTCAAACCAAACTCAACTAGCTAAGGTGGCATACTAACTGAGCCAGAACTAGTGTAGATAAGGATAGCTGTCATCCAGCTATTATTCGTGGGCGGTGTACCAACCGCATCTCCAGCTAACAAGTCGGTGACATAAGTACACAACGGTCACCCTGGCATATCTCGAGTGGAGCTCGATATGTCAACAATGTGTGAATGCATTCATCTCCTCGATCTTCACTTTTCCTTTGTCCTCCCTTGGACTCTCTTCCTTTTGATTTTCACCCCAATTTGCATTATTTTTCTTATCCTTTTCTCTCTTTTCAGCTTGTAGCAATCCTTTTTCATATGGCCCTTCTTGCCACAATGGTAACACTCAATGTTTCGTGCCTTGGATTTGCTACGAGACTTCCCTCTTTCTTGGGACTTCCCCCTGAACTGTGATCTGTCCCTTTGCACATTTAAGGCTGCATCTTGCTTGTTGCCATCCATAGACTTCCGTCTAATCTCCTCGGCCAACAATCTACCCACAACATCATCAAATTTCAGTACTCCACCAGGTGTAGAGTTACTGACAGCTGTACGGAAGGTATCCCATGAGGATGGCAATGAACATAAGAGAAATATTGCCTTAGTCTCCACATCAAAATTCATCTTCTGAGCCTGAAGCTGGCTGAAAATAATATTAAATTCATTCAAGTGAGAAGCAATGGAGACCCCTTCCTTCATTTGTAGCTCAAACAACCTCTTCATGAGGTAAACTTTATTAGAGGCAGTTTCCTTCTCATAAGTGGCACACAGTTTCTTCCACAAATCTTCCATAGTCTGCTCATTTACTACTGTGAAATAAACTGACTCTGCAAGATGAAGTCTAATAGTAGACTTTGCTAATGCATCCAACTCATTCCAATCATCCTTAGACATATTTGCAGGCTTAGCTTCAATCCTTGCCAAGGGTTTAATCTGCTTCTTTTGAATAAGCACATCCCTTATTTGTTCTTTCCACAAAGAAAAGTTTGTCCCATCAAACTTTTTAATGCTGAAAAACTCCTTTTCAGACATGGAAGAGGATGCCATGATGCAAATGAAACAAAATCCCAAATGCTAGTACCTACAAGAGAGAATCACACCAAATACCAGGTGCACCCAAATGTGTATGCCACAATAGAGTGAAATATCACCAAAACTCAAAGCTCAAAGCATCAAAAGATGCATCTAACTCATGTGCATATACTATACATCCATATGAGCAAATCTGGCCCAAAAGAAAATGCCAACTGCAATGGCGATCCAAAATGCCAATAAGTGCCAAATGATTCAAGCCTAAACATCGTCCACTGGCATATGCATTAATAATATCTCATCCAAGAGAGCATAGCACTATCAGTGCATCACTTCCAATGTGTCAAAGGTGTCCCTCAACATAAAATAGCATCCATGTGCAAAGCGTCCATAAAAATAGCATCCCACAAGCCAATTTGGGCCTATCAGCGCATCCAATAAGGACCGCAATGCATCCAAATGGCCTATAAATCATCACTGCAACCCAATGCATGGCACGAATGAGTGCACACTGCTCAAACTACAACCAGAGTGATCTGCATAAGGTATGCTCAAGAAATCATAGTCCCACGATAATGACCGCTACTGAAAATAGAAATTGAGATGCCTCAAAACATGGGCGCCATTGCATAATCGGACTCAGCAAGAAAATCTGCAAATATCTCTCTTCTACCAGAACTCCAAAATCCCAACAGATGAGTGAGAAATGGGAGTCAACACTTATCCACTGCCATGTGGCATAAATCTAAGGTTTCAAAACCTTAGAATGAAAAGTGCATAACAGAGAGACGAAATCAAATACACAGAGATCTATAACTTTGAAAATCCTCCACCTAATTACACAAGAACTGATAGGTAGGGGTTTTTGGGCGTCTGGAACGCAATGGGACAGACGGTTTTGGAAACCATGGTCTCAATCACTGGGTCCAACACACGGACTGAAAAACGTTTTTGGAAATAGAGCTATTTGTAAACTCCACCGGAGTGTGAATGATGAGCAACATAGAAGTTTTAGGACCTCTTGAGTCCACCAGAACTAATAGATCTACAAATGGTTGCTCCAAACTTGAGTTCCAACACCTGGGCAAAAAACGCAGAAACTGACACAGTGAGTCAGAAATCCAATGAAATGAACCCAGATTCAAGAATGAAGGTGTTTCCAAGCTCCTGAAGTGAAGTGGACACCAAAAGCAAGCAATAGTTGCCTCTACAAGTCAATATGGAGTCTCTGTCATCGAACGGAACAGGGAAAAGCTCAAAAAACGACTTTTCTTTGAAAACACTTAACAGGCTCTCAAAACCACTTTGCAAAACCAAAGTGACTTTTCCAAAGGTTCCTCCAAGGTCTCTGCACACTCGGATGCAAGTAAAGTCGCCCATAAAGCTTCCCACAGAGCTTCTCCTTCCTCCCACAGAGCTGATGAGCTTCAAGCATTCACGCACGCTCAGCTAGATCACCCGGGCTCTGATACTAGTTGAGAGTGCTCTCAACGGGAGCAAGAACGGAAGAGGGAGAGAGAGAAATAGAGAGCCACACAAGTTTTGGTGGGTGCAAAACCACCCTAATCTTCTTTTTCATTCATTTATATATGTGTTTGAGTATTGTACATAACCGGGGTAAAGGCACAGTGACCTTTAACCCCCACAATTAGCGCTAAGACAAAGACCAAAGGCTACTCCTTCCACCTCACCCTCTAAGCTGGACTCCTCCGACTCTCTGATGTTGAAGACTCCTCCTTGACAACTTCCTTTTTGTGACTTTTGATGTTGTAGCGCATCTTCTTATCATTTCCCTGCAAAATCAATTCTCCACCCTATTTATTACCTCGGCCATTTTTCTTCCTTACCTCTCACTCTGTATTAGCATATCTAGTTCGCAAGCGTAATCCTGGGGGGAGATTCGCAAAATGGTTGTCAGAGCTTCAAGAGTTCTCTCTCTTTTGTCATTGAAAATACCACTAGGTCCACTATGGCAGATTTGCTCACACGACGAGAGGATCTAGGAGAAGAAAAGAAATGTAAGGAGAACGATAAAGATGAAAGGGATACACCACCAACTCTTGTTTTGTATTTTGATGGGGCTTTTAGTCCTTCACACGAACAAGGAGCTGGGGGGATAGTCTTGATGAATTCTAAAGGTCAAGAGGTGTGGGCAAGAGGACAAGAGCTTCCAGGTATTACAACTAACAATGTAGCTGAGTATAATGCTTTGATTATTGGTTTAAAGGGTTGTCTTCAAAGTCAAGTTAAAGAATTGGAAGTAAGAGGAGATTCTCAGCTTATTATAAAGCAAATGCAAGGGCATTATAGGACAAGAAGTCCTCATTTGAAGGAGCTTAACCAAAAGGCTATGGCACTATGTAGTCAATTTGATTTTTGCAAGTTTTTTCATATAGACTTAAAAGAAAATCAAAGGGCAGATGAGTTAGCTACTCAAGCCATTGTAGTACAAGACCGAGGGGTGGTTCCTTTGGTAGACACTAGATGGCCAGAACTACAAGATGTTCAGCAATACGTGGAAGAAGGCATGTTTCCTCGAGGGTTAATTCCACAACAGAAGTTGAGATTGGTAAGAAAGGCTTGTCCCTATACTATTGTTGATGATATTCTTTATAAATTGGGAAAAGACAAGGTGCTCCGTCGGGTGGCCCATCCCATGGAGACTAGGAGAATCCTAGAAATGTGTCATGAATGCTCGGTCATTTTGCTTCAGCGAGCACAACTAGGAGAATTTTTAATGCTGGTTACTTTTGGCCACACCTCCATAAAGATGTATA